>NC_142797.1:87324097-87403045 GCF_049724085.1 Artemia sp. Qi Xiang Cuo
TTTGCGATTAGAAGGTTTGCGGAAGTTATATCTTTACCCTGGCTGTGATATGCCTTTATGAATGGTTGAGATATACCTTAAATGCTTAGTTAATAATTACTATACGACTTAATTTTATATAATATTTTTCGAGTAAGCAACATCTGAATAAGTAATCAAGCAATATATAAATACACTGGTAACCTATTTCCATAAAAGCCTTTTTATAAGATTGTTTTTGTTATTGAAACTAGAATTATTGGAATCTGCACTGAGACAAAATAATTTATATTTATGAGATTAATTAATTCCATGGTTACATATTCCTATTTCATTAGCATTGATTCACTTTCGTAGAATTAAAATTTGATTTTCATTAAGGCGTTTAGGGACAGTGTCTCCTACAAATTGAATGAAACACCGTTTATGGGCAAACAGAATACAAACTTTCCATGATATAAAGTTTATCATTAATCTCAAAACTGGGTATATTTCGGGTCGTTCTATTGATTAGTTCACTTTTGTAGAGGTACAGTTGACTCTCGTAGGGTAGCTCCCTATAAGTACACGCAAGCCTCCGTAGCAATTATGTTTTCGTAGTTGTATAATTTTTATTCATACGCAACAAGTTCCTCAATTATTATTCCTTCATGACACCGAACTATTAAAATAATTTTTGTATTTTTTTAAGGGTATTTTAATCTGTCCGGCTTCTTAACCGTTCTACCTGAATGTGTCGTAACTTTTTCTTCTGTTTCTTGCGGTTTTTTCCTTTTAGGTTTTGCTAGTTAAATGAGGTCACATTTTTTGTATTTTTTTTTCAAACATTCTTGACCTTTTAATTTTGTTTCTTTCGCGTGCGCGGCTGCTGAGGTTGGTTTCGACTTCCCTATCTCTTTAACTACTATATAGTCTAATTCGCCTCTAGATTCTTAGGAACTGGTTTCCAATGATTCCGCATTAGAACTTTTAGAAGTGGCTTTTTGCGTTTTTGAGGTATCACCTGCCCTTCCTTCGTAAATTTCTACTCCTCTGGAAGTAGAAGGTTTATTCTCCAAGTTCTCTCTTTGAGTTTTCAACTCGGGAGATTTGAAAGACCCTTGAGAGCTTTGAGAGGAATCAAAAGTTTTTGCTGGGTTCCTCCACTGTTTAAATGCCATATCTTCAGGGGGATGGGGCATTTTTTGCACTAGTGTTTCCCTCCATGAAGTCCATTGTTTTGGATTGACCTTGGACAAGGTTATATCATGATACTGTCCTTCCTGGGCGTCCTAGAGAGTTTGACTCCAAGGCAACCTACTTTGCCTCGGTTTTATAGGGAAATTTATTAAATACATAGCTTCTCGCAGATTTGTTTTAATTGAATCTTTGGGAGGACTTTTCTTTACAGCACTACGTGGAGTTTCTATAGCTCCGTTCAATTACTCCTGTAGCGACAGAGGTCTCTCTATTGGGTTTGCTGGGCAAATCATATCGTCTGGAAATCTTTTGGAGGGACAACGGGTCGAAATTCTTTCAGGAAAAAATTGGGTTTTCGGAGATATCGTATAATCGAATTCTCCTGCGCTCTCCGATGATGAACTTTTTGGACCTTTTGGCGTTTTTATTCTTACTGGTATTAGGGATTTTCTCTTGGGAATAAATTGATTTTTCATAGCTAACAATTCTTCAAAGTTTTTCTCGTCGCTATCATTTTCACAATATTCTTGTTTGAAATTAAACGGTTTTAACTCGGCTAACCTTGACTTGGGTGGCTCGTCTTCTGCGTCAGACGAATCGGTACACGAGGGACGCACTACCCATCTTTTCGGGAATTTGGCTCTTTTTATTCGGCTAACATGTGCCTTGTAAGTTCTTCCATTATCGGGGTTCACCATTTTAAAATGAAGTCGTTATCATACTTTTTGACTATTCTGTACGGTCCAGAATATTTATCGGAAAGTTTCTTGCCTTCCGCCTTTGCCTCATTTTTTAGGTACACACAATCTCCTATCTTAAAATCTATGTTCCCCTTGACTTTTGGTTGGTTTCTTAGCTCTTGGTTAATTTTGCATTTTTCTAACTCTTGCCTTACTATCTTATAAGTTTTCCTCATCCTATTTAGGAACTCTTGTTTGTAATCCTCTGTGTTATTGCAAAATTGCGGGGACTGAATAATCTCATCATACGGGATTCTAAAATCGCGACCAAATAGTAAGTAAAAAGGGTTGTCTTTGGTTGTTTCTGAATAAGCAGTATTGATTATGTTAGTTAAACAAAGTAAGAATTGATCCCAGTCGTTCTTGCTGTCTTTTGTGTAAATGCTTAATACATTCGAAAATATTTTATGCCTATTTTTTATTTTACCATTAGCTTGTGGGTGATATGGGGATGTCACCGATTTCTCTATGCTAAGAAAACTCATTAAGTCTTTTGTTACTTTTGAAACAAAATTGCTTCCTTTATCACATATAACCTTATTTGGAATGCCGAATTTTAAAAATAATTTCGCTAATGCCTTACTCGTGGCGTACGCGCCTTGATTCTTTAATGCTTTTGCAAAAGTAAATACGCAAAAGTGATCTATAACAGAAAGAATACAAGTATGGCCCCTGTTGGAAACAGGTAAGCCTCTACTGGTTCCATATAAATCACATGAGACAATATCAACGGGGGACCTCGCGACCGGGACTCTGCCCAGTGGGGGGTGCGGAGAGGCTTGGGGGTTTTTTCTTAAGTTACACGCTTCGCATGTACTTATAAATTCCTTGAGTTTTGTTACTGCCGACGGCACGTAAAAATATTGTTTTAATTTATGGAAAGTTTTTAATATTCCTAAATGTCCACCTATATCTGAATGAAAATATTCGAATGCAGGTATTATTAATTTTCGGGTAATACAGGTATTATTGAGGTTTGGTTTCTATTTGCCTCAGCAGTCACGATTCTGTATAGTATTTCTTCATCAAGATCACAGTAAAAATTATCTATTTCTTTACTAAGAGTTTTGAATCTATCTGATAACGCATCATCATTCACAAAATAATTAACAAGTGCTACACGCTTTTTGTTCTTTTCTTTACTTCTCTTTATTTTTTCCAAAGACAAGGGACAATAGTTATCCTTGTTTTTTTTTATTGCGTCTTTGAATTTTTTTTTCTTATACTTATGTTTACCATTAGTATTAAAGGCGTTAATTTTGTTCTCCTTGGCTTCCGACGGCATATTTTCTGGGAATCTACTCAAAAAGTCACAAGCTGTATTTTGTTTACCTTTTAAATATTCAAATTCTTAATCTAGATCTTGGATTTTCCTAATCCATCTAGCTAGAATTCCCGTGGGGTTTTTGAAAGTGCGCAGGTCATGCAAGCTTTTATGGCGTGATCGTAGTATAAATTTTCTACCAATTATATAATGTCTAAATTTATCCAAATGGTAGATTATAGATAATAATTCTAGGTTTGTGGCGGAATAATTACTTTCACCTTTTGACAAAGTTCTGCTCGAATAGCATATAACCTTTCAATTATTTTTTGTTCAGGCGATCTCTCTAGAGAATTAGGGTTTTCTACCGGGATCATTTGCGAAAGAATAGCGCCAATGCCCTTCGAACTGGCATCAGTTGTAACTACAAATTGTCCATTCTCGAAATCAGGCAAAGATAATATTGGCTCAAAAGTGAGTGCCTTTTTGAGACGTTCTAGCTAAGTTTGAGCTTCCTGGGACCAGGTAACATTTTGGGAGTTCCCTTTAGTTAACTCTGTGAGGGGTTTTGCAGTTTGGGCGTAATTGCGCACAAATTTTCGACAGTAGCCAGTAAGACCTAGAACTCCTCTTAATTCTGTCATAGTTCAAAAGGCTTTGAGGTTTTCAACATTTTATTTTGTCAGGGTCTAAGGATATCTCTCCTTGCGTCACCACTACTCCTACAAATTTAATTTTAGGATGAAATAAGTTTACTTTTTCAGGCCGGCACTTTAAATTGCCCTCTCTGAATTTCTCGAACACATTGGCTAATGTTGCTAAGTCTTGTTCAGCGTTTTCTCCTACGCATATGACATCATCAACAAAATGAATGATATTCTTCAATCCCCTTAATAGATGTAATAAGGGTCTACATAGCGTGCTTGAAATTGTCTTAAGTCCAAAAGGTTCTCTTAAGTATTCGTAGGAACCACATTCAGTTGTATAAAATGCAGTTTTATGGACACCTTTTTCGGCTATTTTCACTTAGTGGTAACCTTGGGTAAGATCCAAAGAAGTAAAAATTTTGTTTTTGCTTGAGATAGAGTCAAGGATTTCATCTATTCTTGGTAAAGGAAATTTATCACTAACTACTTGTTTGTTAAGGGCTCTATAATCTACTACAAGACTTAGATCACCATTCTTTTTTTAGTACCAAGACCCCTGGTGCAGAACACGGACTTACACTGAGGCGTATAATTTCATTTTTTTCTAATTCATGAATTTTATTTTTTAAGAACTCTTTGTGCTTATACGGCACACGATATGGCTGTTTCGCGACAGGATTACCGGTCATTAGAATTGAATGTTCATAAAACGGTATCAGCCCGATGTCATCTTCAGATGCGGAAAATACATCTTTGAAATTCCATAATAATTCGCATAATTTTTTCTTAAGTTCTAAGTCCGTAATATGATCCATATTAAATTTGTCTAAGAATTGCGATTTAGTTAGAGGGTATTTGCTTATTGAGGTTTTAATGCCGTTAATTAGGTTTCTTTTGGAATTTTCCCATCCATCTAAATCATTCTCCGAGATAACTTGGATTTGAAATAAACATGTTCCCTTTTTTATTGTAATTATATCATTTTCGTGGTTATTAGTTACCCAAATAAAACCTTCTCCTTTGTCGTAAGATATAATCTGTTCTTCGCATCACAGATTTTCAGGAATTTCATATGACGGGATCGTGAGCCATATTTCGGATTTTCTATCCACTGGTTCAATCATCTGTGATATTTGAATTCTTTGCATCGTTTTGGGAGGGACTTTTGTTTTCCGTATTGCCTTATAATATTCTTCTTATTTTCACTGTCTATTAAATTTAGACTGGCGCTATCCGCCAATGACATTGGCTGCGCCTGAACCGCATTGGGAATCCCTACCTTTTTCCATAATTCTACTCTTTCCTTGTTTTCATTCGACCTATAAAGTCGCATATCTCCTGTTTTTATTTTTACAGATTCAATCCACTTATAATTTAAATTTACTTCATCTCTGCAATGTCTCTCAGAATAATTAAACAAATTTCATATTATGCCATGTCCTGTTTTTAGCGAGACATGAGGTTCAAAATATTGCGACATTATACCGCCAGAAATTTTATTTACTGTTACATTCTCTTCGTAACCTCTGTTAAAATTTCTTAAGGTAGAAATTCCTTCCCCTACCTTAGCCGGGTAGACAAGCCTTTCGTTCGCTACGTCTAATAACATTCTATTAGACCTTAAAAAATTTGCGCTGATGATGTCTTCATACGGGAAATTGTTGCATATTATAAAGTTTGTCGGAAAAATTCTATTATACGTTTTTACGTATTGGCGAATTGAACCTTTTGCATCCAATTCATGCCCTGTTACACTAGTTAAATTGGGATTATTATAATTTTTCCGTCGCCTAATATGCGGAGGCAACTTATTAAATACGTTTGAGTTTATGATATTAACCGTTGCATCAACGTCAATTAGAGCCTTAAAGTAAACATTTGCCACAGAAAAATCATTAAATATAGGTAACTTATTATTGCTATAACTAAAGGACGGTACTATTATTGGTTTGGACCTATAAAATATTCTGGGCCCCTTCTGGGTCCAATTTATTCTTCTGAGGGGCCTGACACGTTTCCCTAAGGATTTATTTCATACGTCGGTGTCTGCAGAGATTCGGATATGTCCATTTCTAGCCAAATGATTTACATTTGTTTGTCGATTTTGCCATGTATTATTACGGTACTTTGGATTTCTTGCGCCAGTGCCGGGTGCTGGTGTCGACTGCAAATGCCGTTGGCTTGAAAAATTTGCATATCCCGTCGGCAAATTTTCGGGATTTCTATATACCATCCTTGCACCATATTGGTTTTGACGAGTATTTGGGTTTTCGAATCGATAATCATTTTGTCTATTTGGGAGAGCATTGTACAAATTTGGTTGGTACGCGTTTTGAGGTACTGATTGGCGCAATCTTTCCTGGCTATAGCCTAGTGCACCACTGGCGCTAAAGTTTGTTCTCCCAAACAAATGGTTGCCATAATTTTGCGCATTACCGACGGCAATCCTTTGTGCCGTTGTGTCCCTAATCCTAAGGCAGCACTCTCTCGCGATATGCCCAGGTTGATTACAGTTATAGCATCTTACAATTGTGGAACTATTTCCATAATTAATTGGTTTAATGGGATGAAAACGTACTCTTTTCTTCCTAGTGGGTTCTTGCGTTCTATTTCTTTGTGGCACTTGGGACTTATCCCTTTAAAATAAATTTGGAGAAGCTTGATCGCCCTTAAAGGTCAGGCTTGCGTTTGATTCGCCTAGGCTATTTATTTTTGTTTTACTGTGATTTGCCACAATCATATCAATTTCGATCATTCGTCCCACCTCCTGAACTGCAAGATCCAACATTTGAATATTTTTGGATATTACCATTCTATATAATTTTGGGGGGAGCCCTTGCAAAAATGGGTGTAGTATGATTTTTTCATACAATTCCCCTGAACCTTTTCCGAATTTTGCTTCTACTGAAATCCGTATATTATGAAGATATTTTCTTACATTCTGTGAATGGTCAAAGCATACCATTCCGTGTTTTAATTTATTTGTAGAGCTAGTTTCGATAAATCTGTCTTTGAATGCCGTTAACAATTTGTCTATCGTATTTATTGGCAAATTGTCATCACTCCCTATAGTATTTTCAATTTGCTTTAGGAAGGCTAAGGCCTGCCCTCTTAATCTTAGTAGGAGCATACCGACTAACGTTTCTAGCTCTTTTTTTTATTCTACAAACTGGGCCAATTGGATATTAAATTTGTCGATATCTGTTTGTCCATCATATTGCGGAATAGATTTTGTTATCTCTACATTTTTCGCGACCAATTTTTTCGCAATTAATAGTTCGCTTAATTCTTCTGACATCTTTGCGTTTGAAATATTTAAATTGCGAAGTTGGTTTAAATATTATATACTCACAGAAAACTTATTTTTCACTTAAACTATTTGGGGGAGGCTATTATCTCCTATGAGATATTTTAAAAGGGTTTCCTATGATAGCTTAGCGGTTGTAGGCCTAATCACTTTTTCTTATAAGTCTGTATCTATCCGAGGATTTAAATTTAAATTACGAAGTTTGTAGCATAACTTGTTCGCACCAACTGCGCTTTTGAGGTTTAAAGCTGTGAACTTGCACCTTATAAGTTTTCTGATCGCGCCACTTGTAACGCTAAAGATTGTGCCAATTGTGCCATCGAGGGCTGCGCCACAGTAATGGGGATTAAGGTAAATGGGTGACCGCGCCACTCTCAATCTTAGAGAGAAAGTAAAACGCGTAACTACAAAAGTGGAACCTCTTTTTATCGAGTAATCTCCGAATCATATTCCTTAGGGAGCGCTGCCTATGGAGTATAAATGAACTATTTATCTACTGTGCGATGAGATACAGGCATATAATAAGAACAAACACAAATATTAAAGTAATGGTTTTATTGAAACTTACATTTTTGGTGCACAACTTGGTAGGTATATGACCAAATCTTCACTTAAATTAAACGACAAAATAGCTAAATTTAATCATTAAATTGACTCTCTGTAATCATAGTAATAATCATAATAATGACAATAATAATAATACTGACGAAAAAACACTTTTCATCACTACATCACCAAAGTCTAGATTCTGCGCTCTAAGAGTTATTTTGCGATTGGCCCAACTCCTGTGGAGGTCCCGCTACCTTGTAATTTTTTTTGCAAACTAAACTAATTATGCTAACTCATTGCCCAGTAATTTATTTTCAATATTCTGATGATTTATGCGTTGACATTCCTTTTATAGTTTAAAACTTTCTGTGAACTTTGTATCTCGTGATTTTTTTATTGCCAATAATCTTCGCGAAATTCAAAGCCGTTTCCTTGATGTAATAGTCGCTGTTTGGCTGAGAATAAAATGCAGCTATTCTTTTGCGGATTAAGAATTTAGACTCAAGTTTGAAACGGGATTTAAGCTTAATTAGGGAGAGTTTAATTTATGTCAGAAGAATCCTTAGAAAGATTTTTTTTTGTATTTTAAATATTTCACATATTACTTACGGTACAACCTAAATGGTGTTTTAAATTGATACATACTGCTGCTGGCAACAGTCAGACTACAACTAACTTTAAACCATACTTGTCCAATGAATAAAAATAATATTTTTTCTATAGATCTATCTACGTTAACAAGAACAACAAAAACAATATTTCATTCATTTATTAACATAAAAACACTTTTCTGTTCAACAAGAACAACATTTATTATCATAAACACTTTTTTGTACAGCAATAACAACAACTCTATTTGTACAACAACATTTTTTCACTTTTTTTTTCAACAAGAATAACAACAATATTTATTAACAAGAACATCAACAACAATATATATTATCAAAAACACTTTTTTTTGTTCAACAAGAACAACACATACTATTTGTACAACAACATTTATTGTCATAAAAAACAATTTTTGTAGAGCAAGAACACCAACAGTAATAGTACATACACAAATTTTTGCACGAATAGAATTATTTGTACAACAACAAATTGACATAAAAAAACACGAACACGAATAGCACAGTTGAACACTATGAATTTAAAAGAATCCCCTCCACCCCTCCAGGGATCGCGGGCCGAAGGCTGGCCGCGGAGGGTATCCCCCACCCCCGGGTTCGCTGGAAACAAACTCTTTATGCAATAGTCACCGCCGCTGCTGAACCAGGTTAGGTGGAGCATTTAAGTTAATTCATGAAAGGTTGGGTTAGGTTGGAGCATTTAAGTTAATTTATCAGGTTAGTTTTGAGCATTTAATTTATCAGGTTTAGGTTAGGTTAATTTGTCCAGACCAAGTTGGTTGCGATAGTCTACACATTCAACCAGGTCTGAAATTCGATAGTGGCCGTGGGGGAGTACACTTACATTATTCTCGAGCACAAAGACTTTGTCGGATATACATGACATGGCATTCTTTTCAACTCTAACAGTATAATTTTTATACTGCAGAGAGTGAATTGCAAGCTTTTTTCTTCTCGGCACTAGGCTAATCTCTACACAGTTTCTGTAGACAGTTTCTACACAGATGTTGAAATTGTTCTTTACATAATGTGTAGGCACCCCTTTACACGCATGTCTTACATCTTTGTTGTGAGTTTCTACGCAATAAACTTTAGGACCCGGGAACAACCCATTGGATATCAAATCACTCCCCTTCTCTGATTTTATCATGAGTAGCTGATTGGGAGCCTGACGTTTCACCAACTCGGGGTAGAGGGATGCATTCCAGTTAGTGAAATCCATCCGTGATTTGATGTGTTCCCCATTTTATAAATCTCCCAATAAATCCCCGGTTTTTACTTTTAACAGCAGAGAATCTGTATCCCCATAATAAACTTGAACCTCCCCCTTCCTTGGTCATTGTACCTTGCACACATTGTAAAAAATGACAACATGAGCTTTTTGGATATTTCAAGTTCTGAACTACTTCCCGCTATATTCTTGTTCAGTATCACATTTCTTTTTTTCCTGCGTAGAAGAACCATGCTCTCCTCTATGCTCGTGAACGATGTAAAATTGGGGTCTGCAATAATTCGTGCACATTCTTGGGGGTCAGTCACGACGTCACAACGAGATCTGTTTCATACGCTTTCACACATTTTGCCAAACGCTGAATTTAAAATAAGCTTGTACTATTTCTTTTCTACCTTACTTTTTGCCCGAGAGTGTTTATTGACAAAGGTATCGATAAAAGTCTTCAAATAAGGTTTTTGACTGAATTTCAGGACCCTATGTATTTTCGTGATCTTGAAACCATTGTTCACCATCCAGCGCAAAAGCACATGGTGAACAACGATATTCTGTTTAGGGTCTAGGTCTGCAATCGGTTTCTGCTTGGAGGGGGTCCATTGCATCCCCTTATCATCAACCAATGATCGATTGTATGGGCTTAGTGAGTCCTTTGTCACTGGTCGATTAATGCAGGGGAAAACAAAATCTTTGACAGAATCATGAAGCACCAATGGAATGTGACTGTTAATTTCAAAGAACCATCCTTGTGGCCCATTGTCCCCGACGGTGTGAATGTCGGGGATCTCACAAGAATTCTCAAGCCATTTATAGTTTCCACACGGCAAAGAGTAGTGAGATATTGCCGAGGTGTATAACGAGTTCATGTCAAGGAAAATTACATTGCACTTTACACCAGTGTCTTGTCCGCTTGGATCTGTTGCTAGAACGCAATCTCCATAAAATCATTCCCACCCCTCATTGATCTTTCTACAAAAAGGTGTTGATCTACATAAGTGATCAACCCTATTTCTTCCCTACTAATTTTAAAATCAAGTCCATCACCAAATGTGGTGTGGAAAAATAATAGCCTATATCTAGTCCAAACTCTGAATAGATTTGGTCTGTGTTTTTACAGACAATATCTAACAGAGTTAAAACGTCACTGGCCACGTAGAGTCTACAATAATCCCACCCTTTTTTACAATTACCCTTAGCTCAGATGCTCTTGGCAAATTCGTATTCCTCGGCGGTGCATTCACTGTTATTGAGTGAATTATAGAAAGCTTCAATTGGAGGTAGGTTCTCTTCGCTTAACCGAGCACCAGAACAGTAATAGTCGTATGCACATACGCCCTCACAGGTCAGTAGATCATACATTGTACTGTCTGGAAACTATTGTTTAAGCAGAGGAAAATTATCAAAATTGTCGCTTTTCTTCACTTGAATCAATTTAATCAATGCCTTGGGGAAAAAACTAAAAGAGTCTAGAAACCTGATTTTTTTCAAACACGTATGCCCGTTATTCACTACCTGCCATTTCAACTCGAGAAGCACCAACTTCTCGGCTGATTTGGGGATAATATTACAGATAAATGAATTGTTTACCCATGGACTATCTACTCCCCCTCCCTCCCTGTGCATACGTGCCAAAGCCTGTAAAATGAATTTTAAATCATAATTTGAATTTTGAATGAAAACCGGTATAAAAACTGCTGGCTTACATTCACATTGCATGATTGATGTGCTATTCTCTAAAATTACTACCCCCTGATGATATTTCCTGCCACAAGTGATTATGATCTCTGAATTTCCCCCTTCCCCCTCTTTTACCCTAGTCCCCTTCCCCTTAGCCCCTCTTCAAATTCTCCCTTACAAACCCAGCATATTTTTTTATTTTTAATCGCGAGACGATCCTCTGCAGACAACAACATTGGGTAATGGGTATTTCTCAAACGAGAAATAGCTCCATTTGCGATGCCAAGTAATTTGGTAAGTGCCTTGATCATGCACTCGTCCTCATCCAACGTTTCGACTATTTCTAACAAGTGCATTGTGTTAGAGTTATCTCTTTGCGCAAGGGCATAGGAAACCGTTATGTCTCTATGTTCTTTGATTCGATTCGGAAATCGAGGATCATTCATATCCACTAGCTTGGCTTCAAAATCCAAAGAGATTTTATTGCTTTGGAGGAGGGTATTTTGAAAATATTTAAAACGTAAAATGGCCCTATCACCTGAAACTGTTTCCACTGACTGATAGACGTGCCGTCTACAATGTTTCATATAATTCTGTAATTTTAAATCACTTAAAAATTCTGACAGGCATGTTCAACAGTAGAAACATACCCCTCGATCCCTATCCCCTCCCAGAATTCCACTGATGTCTGTAATAGGATTGAAATAGCCAATTGCATTTGGTTCCCTAGGTGGTGTATGCAACAACCAAACCCAGTGCTTCACCAATTCAATTGGCGGGCCTCTTACTGGGAAAAACACCCCCTTCTTATTAGAACGAGCCCCATCCTCAAATTCAGTTTCATACTGAACAAGGGTAACGCCGATATTTAAATGGGCATTGGCCCTTTCAAAAATATCAATGGATCTTAGCGTTACTGGTTATTTTCCCTCTAAACATAGAAAATCTATAGTGGGAAAATCGAACCCTACCTTCCCATGTACAGCCCAGTATTCTAATATTTTCTTTGTGGCTTCATCTTTCAAAGGTCGGAAAGCTGACATGAGGGAAGCGTACATGAAAAATTTTTGACCTGTTTCAAAATAGATTCTCTGAATGCCTTCGCAACCCTTTAAATCTGGATTATATTTTAAAACTGTACCCTCATCCCTATGCCCCCCTCTTAAAATAAAATCTTTTTTAAATTTACAAATATTTACGCTTAAATTTTCAACAAAAAGAACCACATATCCACTCCCATTCTGGTTATAATTTTCGAGATGCGTAATAATGTGGTATACCCAATCCATAATAACTGTTTCGTAATTTTTTAAATGCGGGTAGACCACTAGCATCTCAGTATGTACATAATGGTCATAAACTTCTTTTTTACCCTCATTTAAATAAAATACCTTTAAAACAATTGAAACCTAAATAGTATCCCTACCCCCCACAGCTGACTCTTGTTTTCTAACAGTGCACGAATCTACATATATATGGACAATTTCTAGAGGGTCAAATACAAAATTCCCCCCATTAGCGAATTAAATGGATCCCCTAAAGTCGCAGTGTAGACGACTATTGTATTTAATATCAAATTTGACAGCTGGAAGTCTGGAAATGTCATAAATTGCGTATTGTCACCCTCCTCCCCCTCTTGTATATTATCACCATCCCCTCCCCCACATTGTTCAACAATAGGGCTATATAAATCTATTTCATTTGTTTGAACTATGTTCGTGTAATCAGTGGGGAAGGGTTCCCGGTCAATTCCCGTGTAAAATCCTCTAAAAGTTGCATAGTGTTTGGATTTAGCAAAGGCAAGTTTCCCTGCTCAACTGTGCTACTATCTACATTAAAATAATTACTTAAAAAATCATCGATATTGTCAGGTATTTCATTAACAATACTATGCCATTCACTGATAGTGGATGTTTCATAGTCGCGAAACTCCATAGATGCATCTTCTTCTTCTCCAACTAAGGAGGAGGGGGAGATGGAGAATATGGAACCAATGCAATCTATAAAAGAAAATGTCTTATTTTCAAAGTGTCTAAATCACCCTATTTTGAAAATTGGATTATTATTTAGATGTGCTTAGTCGCATTTGCTTAATTCACAACTTTATATATCCTGAAATTTCCACCTTACTATAAGATATTTACAATCTAAAACATGACATGGTAGATTTTGATTTTGTTCAAAGAATCCCTCAAAAAAAATGTCATTAATACTTTTTATCTGCTTTGAAAAAAAAAACAAGATTTAAAATGGATATCCATATACTGTCGTTATAAACAACCAATTCGGATATAAATTTTTTTTTTAATAAATTTTTATAGGCAAGATTAACCTTTCGTTTATCGCAATAGAAATTACCTAACCTTACTATGACCAGAATATAGTGCCTTTTTTTGGCTTCACTAACCTAATTTAGCAGGGTGAATGCATGTACTTGACATGATTCAAAGGGAGAACTTTATATTTCCTTTGGGAGAAAAAATCTTTTAATATCTCTGACACACTTTTACAAGTGTGTCAAAATGGCAAAAAATGGCAAAAAAAGGCATAAAAAAGTTGGAAGAAATAGATAGATATTTTTATAACCAGGTAGAAACTAGAGGTAAAAATGCTTAGATTTCCAAATTCCGGCTGCACTTGGGTGCCAGATGGTCTTGGTAGCGCGTGTTGGAGGGCAACCTCATGATCTTGTATAGGCAGTGCTGCGGCATTGAAAGCAGTCATCCACTCTCTTTTTGGTTTTCGGCCAGGCTGTATTGTTGCCTGCGCAGATGAAACTTGGGCAGGCAATGTAGAGCTGGAGGGCATTGGACAGCGGCCATATTGTATAACTGACGCCCTAACAGGGGTTTTATCTTGGACTCTGGCTCTCTTTTGAGGAGGAGACGGGTATTTGTCGGAATCATCCTAAAAAAAGAAGAAAAATTTAGTATAAAATGACGACTTCCCTTTTTACTGAAGAAAAATTAGTACCCCCCCCTCCTAACCAGAATTTTTTGTCAGGCATAATTTTTCTAGAAAGAATTTTTCTCAAAGAAGCCCCTCCCCTCTTTTCAGTAAAGCAAAAAGTAAAAATTTGCGACATTTAGAAATCCTCCTATTTCTACCGTTTAGAAAAAAATTAAATGCATATAATTTATAGCAAAAAGAGCTAAGGTGTGTTTGAAGTTAAAAGAAAGCATTATTCTATAGGGCTAAAAGCTGCATCAAATCCAGGCCAATGATTTAAAATCTAGATCTCAAAATAGCCAGCCATAAATATGATATAATTAAAAGCTAACCAAACAATAAACTTCAGGGTTATATATATATATTTATATGAAAGGCTTCATTAGTTTTCTTGTCAAAAGGTGGTAAATGTCTGTACATTGAACCCATCCCTTTGCAGTTCACGCGAAGAAACAGTTTGTTTTCACCTTACAATGAAACTGTTATAATCGAGGCCGTGCCCCGTCCCCCCTCCCCCATAGAAAGACTGAGGCATCACAAAAGAAAACAAATACTACGAGAAAATATGTATTATAACTAACACGCATACCCTCTTGCAATTCAAAGGATTTACTGTCGCTAATTTGACCAAAAAGAAGCATCTTTTTAGTGAAACCAATATAATGTTTAAGCCCTAATTCATGAGAATTAACAAGCCGGACGCGGACTTGAAGACTGTCAATAATTATCACTATTCAAATTTTAGCGGCTTAATGTCATAATTGTTGACGGAAGTTGGTTATCACTTTAGGTAGGATACAGAAAGCAGGAGTTTATCGAAAAAATAATTATTTCCAATGAAAGAATTAAAGGGGTTAACGGGGGGGGGGTTACATGGTAAAAAAAAGCATATTTTACGCTTTCTAACGATTGTAAACAACACAAATTGGAGTTTGTATTGGGGGGGGATTTACCTGAATTTGAATATACTAGAGGGAGACTATGTAAAATGATTTTTTTTGGAAATAACCTAAGAAAATGTATTAAACAGAACTCACATTATTAATCATTGTAGATAAAGTTTCCTTGCCAATAATATTTGATGCTCTATTCGTGGTGACTTGAGACTTGAGACTGATAATTTAACCTCAACGCTTGTCCGTTATAAATAAAATCTGAAGGGAGAATTGTGATGTAAGGAAACCTTACGTAACTTCCCTCATTGGTTTAGAAAGAGACACGTGATCCTGTCCCGTTAGAATCGATAATTCCCCGTCAGATTATGTAAATCAATTTCCCAGAAATTCTCTCCCCTCTAGTGGATAAATACATTGCCCCGTTAGTATTCAGTGCGCATGTGCAAACTTCGCCCAGGAGTCAATACACTTAGAAACAACTCTGATTGACCTTGAAAAGGGTGTCATTGACCCGTTAGTGAATCAATAATTCATGAATAAATTATGTCCTGTCAGCGTTAGACTTGATTATAGATGGCAGCACACGGTCCCCCCTGGGCTGGTACCCCTTTCCCTACTTATGCAGAACAATTGTACAAAACTTATTTAGCATGCAAACCCGCTATGATTATCCCCCCCCCAATGTGCAAATCTATTGCGCAAATTTATTTCTTAAGTAACAAAGAAACTAACGAAAAAACCGGTGTTTTCTCGAATTTTATACAGCGTAAACTTGAGTGAGTGGCGTGTAATACACAAGTACCAAAATTCCAACCCCCTAAGGAAATTAAAAATAAAACTCAAATGAAATACTCAAATTTGGAAAGCCTTATTTTCCATTTTTTTTTTGGGGGGGGGAGGGGGTATTTTCCGTGGGGGGTATTTTTCAGTGGGGTATTTTCTGCGGCAGGGGGGATATTTTCCTCGGGGGAGTATTTTCGGGGGGTATTTTCAGGGGCTTATTTTCTGCAGCAGGGGGTATTTTCCGGGGGGTATTTTCCGCGGGGGGGTATTTTCCGTGGGGGTATTTTCCGGGGGGTATTTTCTGCGGGGGTATTTTCCGCGGGGGGTATTTTCCGGGGGATATTTTCTGGGGGTGTATTCGCCGGGGGGGGGGGGTATTCAACTAGAACCATCAGATTTAGTATATCAGAGAGCCCCACTGTAGAAGTTTCAAGCTCCTATCTGTAGAAATATGGAATTTTGTATTTTTTGCCAGAAGTAAGATCACGGATGCGCGTTTATTTTTTTGTTTTTTTTTCAGGGGTGATTGTATTGACCCAGTGATCCTAGAATATCGTGATAAGACTCATTCGAATGGAAATTTAAAGTTCTACTATTCATTTTAAGTGACCAAAAAATTGGAGGGCAACTAGGCCCCCTCCCCCACTGATTGTTTCTCAAAAGTCACACGATCAAATTTTGATATACCAAGTTTGTTCAGCATAGTCGAAAAATCTAATAACTATGTCTTTGAGGATGACTTAATCCCCCACAGTCCCCAGAAGAAGGACTGCAAGTTTTGAACTTTGCCCATGGTTTACATATAGTATTGGTAATTGCGAAGTATACAGGGGTTTTTAGGAGGATGTGCTCTCAGATCTAAAACAAGCTAATTCCTATATTATTCAAAAATAAGCCCAGTCAGAACGATTAAAGTACTCTCAGATCTAAAACAAGCTAATTCCTATCTTATTGAAAAATGAGCCCTGTCAGAAAGATTAAAGTACTCTCAGATATAAAACAAACCAATCCCTATATTCTTCATAAATAAGCCCAGTCAGAACGAGTAAAGTTCTCTCAGATTTAAAACAAGCTAAGTCCTATCTTATTGAAAAATAATCCCAGTCAGAACGATTCAAGTACTCTCAGATATAAAACAAGCCAATTCCTATCTTATTGAAAAATAAGCCCAGTCAGAACGAGTAAAGTACTCTCAGATCTAAAGCAAGCTAATTCCTATCTTATTGAAAAATTAGCCCAGTCAGAACGAGTAAAGTACTCTCAGATATATGACAAGCCAATCCCTATATTATTCAAAAATAAGCCCAGTCAGAACGAGTAAAGTGCTCTCAGATTTAAAACAAGCTAATTCCTATCTTATTGAAAAATAAGCCCTGTCAGAACGAGTAAAGTACTCTCAGATATAAAACAACACAAGACCTATCTTATTGAAAAAATAAGCCCAGTCAGAACGAGTAAAGTACTCTCAGATCTAAAACAAGCTAATTCCTATATTATTGAAAAATAAGCCCAGTCAGAACGAGTAAAGTACTCTCAGATCTAAAGCAAGCTAATTCCTATCTTATTGAAAAATAAGCCCAGTCAGAACGAGTAAAGTACTCTCAGATATATGACAAACCAATCCCTATCTTATTGAAAAATAAGCCCAGTCAGAACGAGTAAAGTGCTCTCAGATTTAAAACAAGTTAATTCCTATCTTATTGAAAAATAAGCCCTGTCAGAACGAGTAAAGTACTCTAATATATAAAACCAGCCAATTCCTATCTTATTGAAAAATAAGCCCTGTCAGAACGAGTAAATTGATCTCAGATCTAAAACAATATAATACATATATTATTGAAAAATGAGCCCTGTCAGAACGAGTAAAGTATTCTCAGATATAAAGCAAGCTAATTCCTATCTTATTGAAAAATTATTTGAAAAAAAACTACGTTTTCTAAAGAGTTAAAGAGGCTGAGTCACAAGTTCGAACCTTAAAACGTACAGGGATTAGGAGGTACTGTTGGGAGGCTGCCGCCCCCCAAACCCCTCCGCTTTTGCATCCTCTTTTGTTAAAGTTTTTTTGCCTCTTAAGTTTTTTGTTTTTTGCAGCCTCTTTTGTTATAAGTCCTGTAGCCTGCAATCAGTTGGTCGTACCAACACGAATGAAACTGTTTCAATGACATTTTTTTTTGATTTTCAGAGAATTTGGCAATGACAACTCAGTCTGTTACAGTTATAACTACAAACTTGTCTCTGTGCCAGGTATAGTTATGTATTCAGTATGATGGAAAAATAGATGAACCTGAACCTACCTGAACCTAAACTGCTTGTTTATGCTTAGCCCTTCTTCTGTTCCCTGTTTTTTCTGTTCAAAATTGTTAAGTTCATCACATTAGAGCTTGTTATCGGTTAGGGTAAAATCTCCTGTAAAAAATCCAGCAAACAGGCTCAGTACTGTTTCTAATCAAGGAGATGCAATAGGATGTTCTTACGGTAAAAAAAATTCAAGCAGACGTCGTTCGTGTTGCAAAGCATTTCTTTGCAAGGGAAAAAGCGGGGGCTGAGGGGGGCGGAAGACCCCCAAAATAAAAATACGAAGAAATTGAGGCTGCAAAAGCGGGGGGTTTGGGGGGCGGCAGCCCCCCCCCACTGTATCTCCTGATCCCTGTACGTTTTAAGGTTCGAACTTGTAACTCAGCTTCTTTAATTCTTTAGAAAACGTGGTTTCAAATGATTTTTGCACGTTTTTGTATAGTTTATTACTTATTATTGCTTGACTAACTGTTAGCTGATCGTGTCAGGAGTTAAAGTTGGGGGCTGCCGCCCCCCAAACCCCCCCCTTTTGTAGATTCGTGTGTTAATGCTTTTAATTAATGAATGCTCAAATCAAATGCACAGTAAGATTTTCTTTTTTCAACTTTTCTTCGAGCTTGCGGGTATACGGCATGTTTTCAAAGCAGGGAAGACTTACCTGTAAGCTGAAGGCCGACTGTGATATTCTTCTGGAGACGCCTGTTGAGCTGAAGGATTTAATAGATTGGATTTAAAAAAGAAAGTGAGTTTCTTTTTTAAACTTTAAATTTAAGAGATACTACATTAATTTACTCTGGCGGGGAATCGAACCCGGGTCTTCCACATTACGGACAAGAATAGTGACCACTGTACTATCAGAGACTCTTGTTAAATTATTTTTAGTCTCTGCAGTCTATTTTCTTCGCAAGCAAATACAAAGTAAGATTTTCGTTTTTCGACAAAAAAACTTCTGGGAAAGAGCTGGAATTTTCGGAAGCTTGCAGTCGGTCTTGTCAGGTTAAGAGGACTATTTTGATCTAATTTAATAATGAAATACTATGCTTTTAGGAATTTCAAAAATTAACATGGGCTCTTATGGGAAAACGAGGTTTTTTGTAAATGTAAATTCGGGGGATAATTGTTTCGGTCTGAAAATATCAAATGCCCTAACAAGTCAAATTCTGCTTCGAATGAGTCCTCATTCACCCAGATCCGTTGCCAACTGTGGCCTGTAGGCATGGCTGAGAAAAAAATAACTTGATGAGCATTAAGTGGCTATATTTGGTTTTTGGAAAACAGTGATCGGATTGAGCTGAAATTTTGAGGATAACCTCCCAGGCCCTAGAAAAGCTTATCCTCTAAATTTCAGTCCGATCGGAAACCGTTAAAGGGGGGCTGTGGTGGGTGGGTCGACACTGCCGGCCCACGGTCCCCCAGGACGAGCCCGGTGGAGGGGGGGGGGGATTTTGCATGTTTTTTAGTTTGAGCTTAGGCTACAAAATGCGATCACCGCCGTCTCTCTGCAACCGCTAGGACCAGAAATCGCTTAACATTGTGGTGGGTCACCTCTTTAAAGAGGTACAAGTGTGCCTCCTTGATGAACGCTATCTTAGTTTTGACATAATTTTTGAAGACACTAAATTTTATCTGGGTGGGGCTAAAATTGGGATATGGGAAGGCCTTATTGCAAACTAAGCCCTTGCATTCATGGTGTGGCGTGGGTAAGATTTCATTCCTACAAATTGGAAATCCTCGAACTGGACATCTCACAACCTATAATCAAGGTTTTAACCTTGATTATATTTTGTGTAAATGAACAGAAACTCAATAAAAAAAAACAAGTTTTCTCAAATGAAAGTAAGTGCCAACATTAAAACTTAAAAAAAATATTGTGTGTATAATGCGGGGAGGGCTTCCCCCTCTCATCCCTAGCTCTTTAGGCTGAAGCTTAAATGCGTTTCTTGGTCTAAATATACGTCCCTTTTGCTTAAGCAGTCGTTCTTAAGAAACTTGGACACAAAGTCAGACTTTAGCTGAAAGAGCAGAGGGCGAGGAGGGGACAGTCCACCTCACACGGAATCGATAAATTTGGGGCAGTTTATATCACTGACCTACTAATAAGGTGAGCATACCACACGATACTTTTTTTATGCTCTTTCCGATGATAATAATCGCTTATAGGACCTTTAAGGGTTCTTAAAGGACCCTTAAGGGATCCTTAAGCCCTTTAAGGACCCTCAAAGACGAAAATTTTTTCTCATATTTTAGATACAGCTTATATACTCCTGTTAGCACCATTTATTAAAAACGGTTTACGGGTAAACTGATTCGACTGTGACGAAAATGAAAACCAGAAAACGAAAGAAATATATAATCCGGCTATATATTTGCACATGAGGGGGGGGGGTGTAAAGTAAAGTGGAACTGCAGATGAAATGTATTAGCTACAGTTATTCTGCATAAAAATAATCAAGAATTGTTGTTTTTAACCCTTTTATATTGAAAAAATAAGAGAAAAAGGTATCATCTTTGAGGGTCCGTAATGGGCTTGAAATTGATTTTCCGAGTAAAGCGATTGTTATATTCAGAAAGAACATAAAATAAGGCATCAAGTGGTATGTTTACCTTATTCGTAGGTCAGTAATAAAAATTGTCCCAAATTTACAACGGAATCATTTACGTTCCTTTCAAGTTTTAATGTCGCTCTTTACTTTTATTTCAGAAAACAGTTTTAGTCTATTAGTTGTTCATCCCAGAAGGAAATACAATAAAATTTTGAAGACTACCATACAAATTCTAAAACAGCTACTTACGCCTATAATTCCTAAAAGGTCTTGACTTAATTTATCCCTTACCTATTGATAACCCAAATTATATATATTCTTGCATTTTCTGAAACATGATATACAAATAAAATAGTGCCATTGAATTCCTTATTATCTGCTATGTCTGAAATTCGTGGATAGTATATAGTTTGGGATATTTGTTTAAGCATTAGGGGAGGGAGGGGTGGTAAAGTAAATTCACCTGCTCTTAGCTATTATATAAGAAGGTATTTTACATTTATTATTTTTGATAATTTTATAATGTTTCATTCAGGAGGGGCAAGCCACTACATTGGAACCAGGAAAACTTTTTTTCATTTTATAAGAATACACTCACATTTTGGGAAACATACTATTAAACAGTTTGAGAAACATAAGACATAAGTTATCAATATTGATTAACTAAACCAGGGCTTCCAATCTCAACTTTTAAAATTCGGGGACAAGCCTTGAAAACTCGGGGAGTTTTTGGGGACAAGTCTTCAAGATTCGGGGAATTTCCGGGGAAAAACAACATGGAATTCGTCGCGAAAATTCAGGAGCCAAAATTGGTTTTAGCTTCGGTTTCAGGCTTAAGTAGGGCTTGGATCCACGTAGTAAATCAAGCCTAATATAATATTAGGCTTAATAATATTTAAAAACAAATATTGTTTGCGGTTTCTAGATATGTAACTTAAATAGACAAAATTCTACTTATAAGTATAGGGCAACATTAAAACTTAAAACAAACAAGAATTAAATTAAACAAGTAAATTTAAACTTAAATTAAAAGGGAATTTCGACTACAATTGACACATTATTTTTTTCTTGCTGATTCTAAGGTATTGGGTGTTTATCCGCCAGAAAATCCCCCCGCGGAAAAAACCTGAAAGTACCCCTCCCCCTCACAAAAATACCCCTGTAAAAAAAATTCTTTCCCGCTGAAAATACCCCCGCAGAAAGTACCCCTACAGAAAATACCATCAGAAAATACCCCCCCCCAGTGGAAAATACCCCCTCGACACATACATGTTTTTCATTGTTGGTTTCTACTATGCATTCCTTTCTTTTGTTACCTCATAATTACTATATAGTCACCGATTAACCCTTCATCCCTCCCACCAACCCTGCGGCCATCCATATTTCAAATATAGTACTTATTGCAGTCTCATTTTTATATCAGCCCATCTAATGTCTGGACATGATAGATATAGGCTACAAATCATGTAAAAGTTACTTATTCTTTTTTTTTCACGCTAACATTATTTGGGATTGTTAACCAACAGTTCATTGTAAATAAGTACGAGAGTAATATAAAACTTGACAAGAAAACAATATGAGTCAAATAATCAAATTCGTATTTTCATCTGTCATGGAAATTTTCTTATGGATAATATTTTTAGTGTCATTTCCGTTTAAATCTCATATTCCCCGACCTTGTACATAGGCTTTAGCTAAATTTTTACTCGTTAGGCGGGGGAGGGGGTAGTACATTTTTGATGGTAAGAATATGGTATTTAGGGACAGTTTTCCCGATAAAATAAATTATACCACAATTTCTTTAAATTGTTTTGTTTTTATCTCAGAATTAGCCTTCATGCAGGGTTACTAAAATTGTTCAAGAATTAGAAGTTGTAAAGGTAGGCCTAGACATTTAAACAAATTTACTTGGCTATCCGGAATTTGAGCAGAAAATATTTTCTGTACAATTGTCTTCGCCTAACTAACAGCTTTGCAAGACTGTAAAAAGATCTTAAAACAGCAGTTTGAAATACATACACCCACTGAAAATATTACACAGGTGAAGGGACCAGAATACTAAATGTGAGGGGAGTAGCCTACTGACAAATACAATTCTCAGATAAAAAAGAAAAGAACTTAAATTTTACACAACGAATGGAAAAAAAAATTAAATGGCAAGAATTCCTGGCAAAAAGATCAATTCCTTCAATATATTATGCCTTCAATCATTAAGTATTAAACATTAATGCAGTAAGTCCAAAACCAAAAATAGCAAAAAAAAAAACAATATTTAAACTTCTGATTCGGCTTTCAAAACAATTATCCCTCTTTAGAAGTTCAATTTCAAAACCCAAAATCCAACCGTGCGTTCAACAACTTTAAGTAAAATTATTGTCTAATTTTGTCAAGATTGTCTTGACCACGAATGACATAAATGTAAAAATCTTAATAGCATTTGGAATACTGCATTCGAAATGGTTTGATCTAAATGCAGGAAAATGATAGTTTTGTGAAAATATGAAGAACCGTCTATACTTAAATTGTATCGGTCTGGTTCTTATGCAAGGTAACACAGGAAACGAAAATTAACGAACAAGGGAGTAGGGAAAAATTATGGTACGTGAAGTGATGTTTGCTAGGGATAGACACTAGGGGTGCCAAGGCCGTACCCAGAGGGAGGGTCAGAGGCGCTTGAACCCCTCCCGAAATGATTTTGACTCGTAAAAACGTAAAAAATAGATATAAACAAATTTTGTATGTGTTTTTTGAGGTTTTTTGTGTAGCCCCCCCCCCCCCCAGAAAAAAAATTCTGAGTAAAAACACCTCCGAAAAAAATTCTGGATACGGCCTTGAGGGGTGACACCGTGATTGGGTGATTTTCGGGGGAATTTCGGGGATTCGGGGAAGCAAATTTTTTTTCGGGGAAACACATAGATTTTCGGGGAAATCCCCGAAAATTTGAGGATAGTGGAAGCCCTGAACTATATTGAATACTTACCATTAAAAACAGACTTTCGCCAAATCACTGACTGTTACACTGTCTTCTCTCTCTGAACTGCATGTCCCCTAGCCAAAATCGTCACTTCGTCTTTTAAACGTCTTATCATTAAATCTACTTCACCCGTCTAGCTAGAATATTATGCGTTTGAAGTTGATGGAGTTTTTTTGTCAAATTTATCTCAAACCCATAACATTCGAAAACAAAATAAGAGATAAATTATGTCATGGGAGGCGGTTTAGTTGCTCTCCAACCTTTACGGCCGCTTAAAAAGGACACTAGAACAAAAACAATAAAATAAAAACACATCCGTGATCTGTCTTCTGGCATAAACACACAATTCCACATTTTTGCAGATAGGAGATAGAAACACCCACAGTGATACGCTGGCACACTGATAGGCTGAATCTAAAAGTCTGATTTACATTAATATTCATTGACTCTTTGGGGTGTGTATTTCTCTTTTTCGGAAATCACGCTCCCTGTTTTCAAATCCCTTAATCCATCTAAATCCCTTTTTCTTCTGAGGCTTGTAGCCTTTGGTGGGTAACATTAAATGTCATGAAATTTATAGATTTGGAATCTGAATAAAGTGTCACGTCATATGCGTCATGACACTACCCCTTACTTTCATTAGAAAAAACTTGCTTTTAATATTTAATTTCTGACCGTTTATTAAATCATGTCAGCAATACCCCCTCCTGTGTAAAACTTTCCCTGGGCTGGAAACTTCCTTCCTCATAGAAAATTTTTCCTGCGTACCCCCTCCCCTCCGAGAGCATTCAACCTAAAATTCTTACTTATAGTTTGTTACCAGGAACCTTTTGACAGAAATTTCTTCGCTAAATGTCCCTTTATTTAAATCCCTTTTTTAAATTTTAAACTTAAAAAGACAATTAGCATCTGCCTTTTTGTTATAATTCCAGCAATTGATTTGAATTCATACTGAACAGATTACTTTCAATGGTCCCATAGTCAAATTTGATATGATATTCAAGAAATTTCAATCTATTATTGAAGTTCAAAACAATTTTGATTAACATAACCTATTTGCATCGAAAATTACATTTTTTCTACTTAAAAGTACATAAATATTAATAATTTCAATAATTTGTTTGAATTCAATAAGCAAGTCTCAATTCCAACAGAAAAATTGGATTTTTTTTACTAGTTTGAATTAGAGCAAAATATTTTGTTAGAAATAAATTTTTTTTTTTACAGTGTAATAGTAGAGATTAGGAATCTATCAGAAGGTACTGGACGAACACATGTGCTGCCATCTATAATTGAGTCTAACGCTGACAGGACATAATTTATTCATGGATTATTGATTCACTAACGGGTCAATGACACCTTTTTCAAGGTCAATTTGTTTGTAGTTTCTAAGTGTATTGACTCCTGGGCGAAGTTTGCACATGCGCACTGAATACTAACAGGGCAATGTATTTATCCACTAGAGGGGAGATAATTTCTGAGAAATTGATTTGCATAATCTGTGGGGAATTATTGATCAACTAGGGGAAAATAAGAAACAATATGGCTTCTTTGGTCTTTAGGTCTGAGAGATAAATAGTCTTTAGTGACAGAGATAAATTAACATTCTACTTTTAAATATGGCTTCTCTGGTCTTTAGGCTTAGTTATAAATTCGGGAATTAATATTCTATCAAAGCCATAATAGTGTAAGTAGGAACACCTTAGATATTTTTTCAGAAATTCAAGACAGATTGAATATATTTTATGCGGGAAATGGTTTCCTGGGAATTTCAAATGGGACAGCGCAGGGATGTCGAAACAAAGGAACATGCAGAAATTACTTTTAGGGGATTGTTTGGGCAAAACAGTTTGAGACATTTAGGGATTTTTTGGGCGAAACAGTTTGAGACATTTTATAAGATGACTTGGGGTGAAACTCTGTGGTCAGTATAAACACAAGTTCCATTTGAACAGTGTTGTGAGGTCCCTACCCCAACCCAAAGGGCCCCCCTACCTCTGGGCACCCAAAGGGCCCTCACCCGGGGCCCCAAAAGGGACCCTTCCCCCCGGGCCCTCTAAAGAGCCCCTCCCCCCAGGTCCCCCAAAAGGGCCCCCAGGCCCCCAAAGAGACCCCCCCCCTATTTTAGAGTTTTAGTTTGATATTAGCTTAAAGTTTTAGTTAGAGTTATAGTTTAGTTTAGTTGTAGTTCAGAGTCTAGAGTTTTAAGTTAGACCCTCAGCACTTAGAGTTTCAGTTAGAGTTATATTTTATTTTAGTTTTAGTTAAGTGTTTTTGGACTTGTAGTTTAGTTGTAGCTAAACGTTTTGGTTTATAATTTTAGCCTAGAGTCTTAGCTTAGAGTTTTTCGTTGCACTTTTAGTTTAGTTTAGTATTAGTTAAGAGTTTTAGTTTAGAGTTTTAGTTTCGTTTTAGTAAAGAGTTTTAGTTTAGAGTTGTTGTTTAGTTTTATTTAATAGTTTTATTTTATAGTTTAGTGTTTTATCTTATAGTGTTATCTTAGAGTTTTAGCTAGAGTTTTATATTAGAGTCTTAGCTTAGAGTTTTAGTTAGAGTTATCGTTTAGTTCAATTTTAGTTAAGAGTTTTAGTTTAGACTTTAGAGTTTAAGTTTAGAGTTTAGAGTTTTAGTTAGAGTTATAGTTTGGTTTAATTTTTTTAGTTTTAGTTTAGAGGTATAGTCTGGTATTAGCTTACAGTTTTAGTTAGAGTTATAGTATTTAAGAGTTTTTGTTTAGAGCTTAGAGTCTTAGCTTAGAGTTTTAGTTAGAGTTTAGAGTTTTAATTTAGAGTCTTAGCTTAGAGTTTTAGTTCTATTTATAGTTTAGTTTAGTTTTAGTTGAGAATTTAGAGTTTTAGTGTAGAGTTTTTGTTAAAGTTATAGTTTAGTTTAGTTTTAGTTAAGAGTTTTAGTTTAGATCTCTAGTTTAGTTTTAGTAAAGAATTTTAGTTTAGAGTTGTAGTTTAGTTTTAGTTAAGAGTTTTAGTTTAGATTTTTAGCTTAGAGTCTTAGCTTAGAGTTTTTGTTAGAGTTATAGTTTAGTTTAATTTTAGTTAAGAGTTTTTGTTTAGTTTAGTTTAGTTTAAATTCTCAACTAAAACTAAACTAAACTATAAATAGAACCAAAACTCTAAGCTAAGACACAAACTAAAACTCTAAACTCTAACTAAAACTCTAAGCTAAGACTCTAAACTCTAAACAAAAACTCTTAACTAAACTAAACTATAACTCTAACTAAAATTCTAAGCTAAGACTTAGCTTAGAGTTTTAGTTCTATTTATAGTTTAGTTTATTTTTAGTTGAGAATTTAGAGTTTTTCTTAGCTTAGAGTTTTTGTTAGAGTTATAGTTTAGTGGATTTTTAGCTAAGAGATTTAGTTTAGATTTATAGTTTAGTTTTATTAAAGAGTTTTAGTTTAGAGTTGTAGTTTAGTTTTAGTTCAGAGTTTCAGTTTTGAGTCTTAGCTTAGAGTCTTATCTTATAGTTTTAGTTTTAGTTATATTGTGTTTTAGTTTTGGTTTATATTTTTAGTTTATAATTTATATCTTTATTTCATAGTTAGTACTTTTAGTTAGAGATATAGTTTGGTTTCATTTCTGTTAAGATTCTTATTTTATATTTATATTTTAGATTTAGTTAGAAGTTTTAGTTTAGTTTTAGTTTTAGTTAAGAGTTTTCAGTTTGGTATTAGCTTACAGTTTTAGTTAGAGTTATAGTAGTTAAGAGTTTTAGTTTAGAGTCTTAGCTTAGAGTTTTAGTTAAGAGTTTTTTGTTTAGAGTTTAGAGTCTTATATTAGAGTTATAGCTATACCTTATATTTCTATTTTATATTTTTTATTTTTAGTTTAAATTTTTAATTTATAGTTTTAGTTATAGTTATAGTTTTAGTTTAGTTTTAGTTAAGAGTTTTAGCTTATATATTGGAGTTTTAGTTTTGAGTCTTAGCTTAGAGTTTTAGTTATAGTTATAGTTTAGTTTAGTTTTAATGTAGAGTTTAATTTTAGACTCTTAGCTTAGAGTTTTAGTTAGAGTTATAGTTTAGTTTAGTTTTAGTTAAGAATTTTAGTTTAGAGATGTTGTTTAGTTTTAGATAAGAGTTTTAGTTTAGAGTCTAGAGTTTTCGTTGCACTTTTAGGTTTAGATAAGAGTTTTAGTTTAGAGTTTCAGTTTGGTATTAGCTTACAGTTTTTGTTAGAGTTTAGATTCTTAGCATAGAGTTTTGGTTAGAGTTTAGAGTTTTAGTTTAGAGTCTTAGTTTAGAGTTTTAGTTCTTTTTATAGTTTAATTTAGTTTTAGTTGAGAATTTAGAGTTTTAGTTTAGAGTCTTAGCTTAGAATTTTTGTTAGTGTTATAGTTTAGTTTAGTTTTAGTTAGGAGCTTTAGTTTAGATCTCTAGTTTATTTTTACTTAAAAGTTTCAATTTAGAGTTTATAGTTTTAGTTTACAGTTTTACTTTAGAGTTTTAGTTAGAGTTATAGTTTTAGTTTAGTTTTAGTTAAGAGTTTTAGTTTAGATATTGGAGTTTTAGTTTCGAGTATTAGATTAGAGTTTTAGTTAGAGTTATAGTTTGGTTTAGTTTTAGTTAAGAGTTTTAATTTAGAGTCTTAGTTTAGAGTTTTTCTTATAGTTATAGTTTAGTTTAAGTTAAGAATTTAAGCTTATAAGCGTTGTTTAGCTTTAGATAAGAGTTTTAGTTTAGAGTTAGAGTTTTAGTTAGAGTTATAGTTTAGATTAGTTTTAGTTTAGAGTTTAGAGTTTTAATTCAGAGTTTTAGCTTAGAGTTTTAGTTAGAGTTATAGTTTACTTTATTTTTAATTAAGAGTTTTTGTTTAAACTTATAGTTTAGTTTTAGTTAAGATTTTTAGTTTAGAGTTGTAGTTTAGTTTAGTTTTAGTTAAGAGTTTTAGTTTAGGGTTGTTGTTTAGTTTTAGGTATGAGTTTTAGTTTATAGTTTTAGTTTGGTATTAGCTTACAGTTTTAGTTAGAGTCATAGTTTAGTTTAGTTGTATTTCAGAGTCTAGAGTTTCAAGTTAGACTCTCAACACTTAGAGTTTTAGTTAGAGTTATAGTTTAGTTTAGTTGTAGTTCAAAGTCTAGAGTTTTAAGTTAGACTCTCAACACATAGAGTTTTAGTTAGAGTTATATTTTATTTAGTGTTAGTTAAGTGTTTTAGGACTTGTGGATTAGTTTTAGATAAACTTTTTAGCTTATAGGTTTAGACTAGAGGCATAGCTTAGAGTTTTTCCTTGCAGTTTTAGTTTAGTTTAGTTTTAGATAGGAGTTTTATTTTAGAGTTTAAAGTTTTAGTTTAGAGTCTTAGCTTAGAGTTTTAGTTAGAGTTATAGTTTAGTTTTATTTTAGTTAAGAGTTTTTGTTTAGAGTTTAGAGCCTTAGCTTAGAGTTTTAGCTAGAGTTTAGAGTTTTAGTTTAGAGTCTTAGCTTAGAGTTTTAAGTCTATTTATAGTTTACTTTAGTCTTAGTTGAGAATTTAGAGTTTTAGTATAGAGTCTTAGCTTAGAGTTTTTATTAGAGTTATAGTTTAGTTTAGTTTAGATATTGGAGTTTTAGTTTTGAGTCTTACCTTAGAGTTTTAGTTAGAGGTATAGTTTAGTTTAGTTTTAATTCAGAGTTTTAGTTTAGAGTTATAGCTTAGAGTTTTAGAGTTATAGTTTAGTTTAGTTTTAGTTAAGAATTTTAGTTTAGAGATGTTGTTTAGTTTTAGATAATAGTTTTAGTCTAGAGTTTACAGTTTTAGTTAGAGTTATAGTTTAGTTTAGTTTTAATTTAGAGTCTAGAGTTTTAATATTGAGTGTTAGCTTAGAGTTTTAGTTAGAGTTATAGTTTACTTTAGTTTTAGTTAAGAGTTTTAGTTTATACTTATATTTTAGTTTTAGTTAAGAGTTTTAGTTTAGAGTTGTAGTTTTGTTTTAGTAAAGAGTTTTAGTTTAGAGTTTTAGTTTGGTATTAGCTTACAGTTTTAGTTAGAGTTATAGTTTAGTTTAGTTGTAGTTCAGAGTCTAGAGTTTCAAGTTAGACTCTAAACACTTAGAGTTTTAATTAGAGTTATATTTTATTTTTGTGTTAGTTAATTGTTTTAGGACTTGTGGATTAGTTTTAGCTAAACTTTTTAGCTTAGAGTGCTAGATTAGAGGCATAGCTTAGAGTTTTTCCTTGCACTTTTAGTTTAGTTTAGTTTTAGATAGGAGTTTTATTTTAGAGTTTAAAGTTTTAGTTTAGAGTCTTAGCTTAGAGTTTTAGCTAGAGTTAAGAGTTTTAGTTTAGAGTCTTAGCTTAGAGTTTTAAGTCTATTTATAGTTTACTTTAGTTTTAGTTGAGAATTTAGAGTTTTAGTATAGAGTCTTAGCTTAGAGTTTTTATTAGAGTTATAGTTTAGTTTAGTTTAGATATTGGAGTTTTAGTTTTGAGTTTTAACTTAGAGTTTTAGTTAGAGGTATAGTTTAGTTTAGTTTTAATTCAGAGTTTTAGTTTAGAGTCTTAGCTTAGAGTTTTAGAGTTTTAGTTTAGATTAGTTGTAGTTAAGAATTTTAGTTTAGAGATGTTTTTTAGTTTTAGATAAGAGTTTTAGTTTAGAGTTTAGAGTTTTAGTTAGAGTTATAGTTTAGTTTAGTTTTAGTTTAGAGTCTAGAGTTTTAATTTAGTTTTTAATTTAGTCTAGAGTGTTCGCTTAGAGTTTTAGTTATAGTTATAGTTTACTTTAGTTTAAGTTAGGAGTTTTATTTTAGACTTATAGTTTAGTTTTAGTTAAGAGTTTTAGTTTAGAGCTGTAGTATTGTTTTAGTAAAGAGTTTTAGTTTAGAGTTGTAGTTTAGTTTTAGTTAAGAGTTTTAGTTTAGAGTTTAGAGTTTTAACTTAGAGTCTTAGCTTAGAGTTTTAGCTAGAGTTATAGCTTAGTTTAATTTTAGTTAAGAGTTTTAGTTTAGACTTCAAAGTTTTAGTTTAGAGTTTAGAGTTTTAGTTAGAGTTATAGTTTAGTTTAGCTTTTGTTAAGAGTTTTAGTTTAGAGTTTTAGTTTAGTTAGAGTTATAGTTTAGTTTAGTTGTAGTTCAGAGTCTAGATTTTCAAGTTAGACTCTCAGTGCTTAGAGTTTTAGTTAGAGTTATATTTTATTTTAGTTTTAGTTAAGTGTTTTAGGACTTGTAGTTTAGTTTTAGCTAAACGTTTTATTTTAGAGTTTTAGCCTAGAGTCACAGATTAGAGTTTTTCCTTGCACTTTTAGTTTATTTTATTTTCCTTTTAGATAAGAGTTTTAGTTTAGAGTTTCAGTTTGGTATTAGCTTACAGTTTTAGTTAAGTTATAGTAGTTAAGAGTTTTAGTTTAGAGTTTTAGTTTACTGTCTTAGCTTAGACTTTTAGTTAGAGTTATAGTTTAGTTTAGTTTTAATTCAGAGTTTTAGTTTAGAGTCTTAGCTTAGAGTTTTAATTAGAGTTATTTTTTGGTTTAGTTTTAGATAAGAGTTTTAGTTTAGAGTTGTTGTTTAGTTTTAGATAAGAGTTTTAGTTTAGAGTTTTAGTTAGAGTTATAGTTTATTTTAGTTTTAGTTTAGAGTCTATAGTTTAATTTAGAGTTTTAGTTGGAGTTATAGTTTACTTTAGTTTTAGTTTAGAGTTATAGTTTAGTTTAGTTTTAATTCAGAGTTTTACTTTAGAGTCTTAGCTTAGAGTCTTAGTTATAGTTATAGTTTAGTTTAGTTTTAGTTAAGAATTTTAGTTTAAAGGTGTTGTTTAGTTTTAGATAAGAGTTTTAGCTTAGAGTTTAGAGTTTTCGTTGGACTTTTAGGTTTAGATAAGAAATTTAGTTTAGAGTTTCAGTTTGGTATTAGCTTACAGTTTTTGTTTAGAGTTTAGAGTCTTAGCTTAGAGTTTTGGTTAGAGTTTAGAGTTTTAGTTTAGAGTCTTAGTTTAGAGTTTTAGTTCTATTTATAGTTCAGTTTAGTTTTAGTTGAGAATTTAGAGTTCTAGTTTAGAGTCTTAGCTTAGAGTTTTGTTAGAGTTATAGTTTAGTTTATTTTTAGTTAGGAGCTTTAGTTTAGTTTTAGTTGATAATTTAGAGTTTTAGTATAGAGTCTTAGCTTAGAGTTTTTATTAAAGTTATATTTTAGTTTAGTTTAGATATTGGAGTTTTAGTTTTGAGTCTTACCTTAAAGTTTTAGTTAGACGTATAGTTTATTTTAGTTTTAATTCAGAGTTTTAGTTTAGAGTCTTAGCTTAGAGTTTTAGAGTTTTAGTTTAGATTAGTTGTAGTTAAGAATTTTAGTTTAGAGATGTTTTTTAGTTTTAGATAAGAGTTTTAGTTTAGAGTTTAGAGTTTTAGTTAGAGTTATAGTTTAGTTTAGTTTTAGTTTAGAGTCTAGAGTTTTAATTTAGTTTTTAATTTAGTCTAGAGTGTTCGCTTAGAGTTTTAGTTAGAGTTATAGTTTACTTTAGTTTAAGTTAAGAGTTTTATTTTAGACTTATAGTTTAGTTTTAGTTAAAAGTTTTAGTTTATATTTGTAGTTTTGTTTTAGTAAAGAGTTTTAGTCTATAAATGTTGTTCATTTTTAGTTAATAGTTTTAGTTTAGAGTTTAGAGTTATAACTTCAGGTGTTATATTTTAATTTTGTTTAGAGTTTAAGCTTAGTTTAATTTTATTTAAGATTTGTAGTTTATAATTCAAAGTTTTAGTTTAGAGTTTAGAGTTTTAGTTAGAGTTATAGTTTAGTTTAATTTTTGTTAAGAGTTTTAGTTTAGAGTTTTAGTTTAGTTAGAGTTATAGTTTAGTTTAGTTGTAGTTCAGAGTCTAGATTTTCAAGTTATAGTCTCAGTACCTAGAGTTTTAGTTAGAGTTATATTTTATTTTAGTTTTAGTTAAGTGTTTTTGGACTTGTAGTTTAGTTTTAGCTAAACGTTTTATTTTAGAGTTTTAGCCTAGAGTCATAGATTAGAGTTTTTCCTTGCACTTTTAGTTTATTTTATTTTCCTTTTAGATAAGAGTTTTAGCTTAGAGTTTTAGTTTACTGTCTTAGCTTAGACTTTTAGTTAGAGTTATAGTTTAGTTTAGTTTTAATTCAGAGTTTTAGTTTAGAGTCTTAGCTTAGAGTTTTAATTAGAGTTATTGTTTGGTTTAGTTTTAGATAAGAGTTTTAGTTTAGAGTTTTAGTTAAATTTATAGTTTAGTTTAGTTTTATTGTAGAGTCTAGAGTTTTAATTTAGAGTTTTAGTTGGAGTTATAGTTTACTTTAGTTTTATTTTAGATTTATAGTTTAGTTTAGTTTTAATTCATAGTTTTACTTTAGAGTCTTAGATTAGAGTCTTAGTTATAGTTATAGTTTAGTTTAGTTTAATTTAAGAATTTTATTTTAGAGGTGTTGTTTAGTTTTAGATAAGAGTTTTAGCTTAGAGTTTAGAGTTTTCGTTGTACTTTTAGGTTTAGATAATAAATTTAGTTTATAGTTTCAGTTTGGTATTAGCTTACAGTTTTTGTTTAGAGTTTAGAGTCTTAGCGTAGAGTTTTAGTTAGAGTTTAGAGTTTTAGTTTAGAGTATTAGTTTAGAGTTTTAGTTCTACTTATACTTAAGTTTAGTTTTAGTTGAGAATTTAGAGTTCTAGTTTAGAGTCTTAGCTTAGAGTTTTGTTAGAGTTATAGGTTAGTTTAGTTTTACTTAAGAGTTTTAGTTTAGAGTTTATAGTTTTAGTTGTGAGTCTTACTTTAGAGTTTTAGTTAGAGTTATAGTTTTAGTTTAATTTTTGTTAAGAGTTTTAGTTTAGATATTGGAGTTTTAGTTTTGAGTCATATCTTAGAGTTTTAGTTAGAGTTATAGTTTAGATTAGTTTTAATTCCGAGTTTTAGTTTAGAGTCTTAGCTTAGAATTTTACTTAGATTTATAGTTTAGTTTAGTTTTAGTTAAGAATTTTAGTTTAGAGGTGTTGTTTAGTTTTAGATAAGAGTTTTAGTTTAGAGTTTAGAGTTTTAGTTAGAGTTATAGTTTAGATTAGTTTTAGTTTAGAATTTAGAGTTTTAACTCAGAGTGTTAGCTTAGAGTTTTATTTAGAGTTATAGTTTACTTTACTTTTAGTTAAAAGATTTAGTTTAGAGTTTTAGTTTAGTTTAGTTTTAGTTAAGAGTTTTAGTTTAGGGTTGTTGTTTAGTTTTTGGTATGAGTTTTAGTTTAGAGTTTTAGTTTGATAATAGCTTACAGTTTTAGTTAGAGTTATAGTTTAGTTTAGTTGTATTTAAGAGTCTAGAGTTTCAAGTTATACTCTCAACACATAGAGTTTTAGTTAGAGTTATATTTTTAACTCTAAAGTTTTAGTTAGAGTTATAGTTTTAGTTTAGTTTTAGTTAAGAGTTTTAGTTTAGATATTGGAGTTTTAGTCTTGAGTCTTAGCTTAGAGTTTTATTTAGATTTATAGTTTAGATTAGTTTTAATTCTTAGTTTTAGTTTTGAGTCTTAGCTTAGAGTTTTACTTATAGTTATAGTTTAGTTTAGTTTTAGTTAAGAATTTTAGTTTAGAAGTGTTGTTTAGTTTTAGATAATAGTTTTAGTTTAGAGTTAGAGTTTTAGTTAGAGTTATAGTTTAGATTAGTTTAGTTTATAGGTTATAGTTTTAATTAAGAGTTTTAGCTTAGAGTTTTAGTTAGACTTATAGTTTACTTTATTTTTAATTAAGAGTTTTTTTTTATACTTATAGTTTAGTTTTAGTTAAGAGTTTTAGTTTAGAGTTGTAGTTTAGTTTAGTTTTAGTTAAGAGTTTTAGTTTAGGGTTGTTGTTTAGTTTTAGATATGAGTTTTAGTTTAGAGTTTTAGTTTGATATTAGCTTACAGTTTTAGTTAGAGTCATAGTCTAGTTTAGTTGTAGTTCAGAGTCTAGAGTTTCAAGTTAGACTCTCAACACTTAGAGTTTTAGTTAGATTTTATTTTAGTGTTAGTTAAGTGTTTTAGGACTTGTAGATTAGTTTTAGCTAAACTTTTTAGCTTAGAGTTTTTCCTTGCCCTTTTAGTTTAGTTTAGGTTTAGATAAGAGTTTTATTTTAGAGTTTAGAGTTTTAGTTAGAGTTATAGTTTAATTTAGTTTTAATTCAGAGTTTTAGTTTAGAGTCTTAGCTTAGAGTTTTAGTTAGAGTTATAGTTTACTTTAGTTTTAGTTAAGAATTTTCGTTTAGAGGTGTTGTTTAGTTTTAGATAAGAGTTTTAGTTTAAAGTTTCAGTTTTGTATTAGCTTACAGTTTTTGTTTAGAGTTTAGAGTCTTAGATTAGAGTTTTAGTTAGAGTTTAGAGTTTTAGTTTTGAGTCTTAGTTTAGAGTATTAGTTCTATTTATAGTTTAGTTTAGTTTTAGTTGAGAATTTAGAGTTTTAGTTTAGAGTCTTAGCTTAGAGTTTTGTTAGAGTTATAGTTTAGTTTAGTTTTAGTTAGGAAATTTAGTTTAGATCTCTAGTTTAGTTATGTTTAATAGTTTTAGTTTAGAGTTTATAGTTTTATTTTAAAATTTTAATTTATAGTTTTAGTTAGATTTATAGTTTTAGTTAAGTTTTGGTTAAGAGTTTTAGTTTAGATATTGGAGTTTTAGTTTTGAGTCTTAGCTTAGAGTTTTAGTTAGACTTATAGTTTAGATTAGTTTTAATTCAGAGTTTTAGTTTAGAGTCTTAGCTTAGAGTTTTACTTAGAGTTATAGTTCAGTTTTTGTCTTAGTTAAGAATTTTAGTTTAGAGGTGTTGTTTAGTTTTAGATAAGGGTTTTAGTTTGGAATTTTAGTTAGAGTTATAGTTGAGATTAGTTTTAGTTTAGAATTTAGAGTTTTAAGTCAGAGTGTTAGCTTAGAGTTTTATTTAGAGTTATAGTTTACTTTACTTTTAGCTAAAAGATTCAGTTTAGAGCTGTAGTTTAGTTTAGTTTTAGTTAAGAGTTTTAGTTTAGGGTTATTGTTTAGTTTTTGATATGAGTTTTAGTTTAGACTTTTACTTTGATATTAGCTTACAGTTTTAGTTAGAGTTATAGTCTATTTTATTTTTAGTTAAGAGTCTAGAGTTTCAAGTTAGACTCTCAACACTTAGAGTTTTAGTTAGATTTATATTTTATTTTAGTGTTAGTTTAGTGTTTTAGGACTTGTAGATTAGTTTTAGCTAAACTTTTTAGCTTAGAGTTTTAGACTAGAGGCATAGCTTAGAGTTTTTCCTTGCACTTTTAGTTTAGTTTAGTTTTAGATAAGAGTTTTATTTTAGAGTTTAAAGTTTTAGTTTGGAGTCTTAGCTTAGAGTTTTAGTTAGAGTTATAGTTTAGTTTTATTTTAGTTAAGAGTTTTTGTTTAGAGTTTAGAGGCTTAGCTTAGAGTTTTAGTTATAGTTTAGAGTTTTAGTTTAGAGTCTTAGCTTAGAGTTTTAAGTCTATTTATAGTTTACTTTAGTTTTAGTTGAGAATTTGTAGTTTTAGTATTGAGTCTTAGCTTAGAGTTTTTATTAGAGTTATAGTTTAGTTTAGTTTAGATAATGGAGTTTTAGTTTTGAGTCTTACCTTAGAGTTTTAGTTAGAGGTATAGTTTAGTTTTGTTTTAATTCAGAGTTTTAGTTTAGAGTCATAGCTTAGAGTTTTAGAGTTATAGTTTAGTTTAGTTTTAGTTAATAATTTTAGTTTAGAGATGTTGTTTGGTTTTAGATAAGAGTTTTAGTTTAGAGTTTAGAGCTTTAGTTAGAGTTATAGTTTAGTTTAGTTTTAGTTTAGAGTCTAGAGTTTTAATATAGAGTGTTAGCTTAGAGTCTTAGTTAGAGTTATAGTTTACTTTAGTTTTATTTAAGAGTTTTAGTTTAGACTTATAGTTTAGTTTTAGTTAAGAGTTTTAGTTTAGAGTTGTAGTTTTGTTTTAGTAAAGAGTTTTAGTTTAGAGTTTTAGTTTTGTATTAGCTTACAGTTTTAGTTAGAGTTATAGTTTAGTTTAGTTGTAGTTCAGAGTCTAGAGTTTCAAGTTAGACTCTCAACAATTAGAGTTTTAATTAGAGTTATATTTTATTTTTGTGTTAGTTAAGTGTTTTAGGACTTGTGGATTAGTTTTAATTAAACTTTTTAGCTTAGTTTTAATAAGAGTTTTTCCTTGCATTTTTAGTTTAGTTTAGTTTTAGATAAGAGTTTTATTTTAGAGTTTAAAGTTTTAGTTTAGAGTCTTAGCTTAGAGTTTTAGTTAGAGTTATAGTTTAGTTTTATTTTAGTTAAGAGTTTTTGTTAAAGTTTAGAGTCTTAGCCTAGAGTTTAAGTTAGAGTTAAGATTTTTAGTTTAGAGTCTTAGCTTGGAGTTTTATGTCTAATTATAGTTTAGTTTAGTCTTAGTTGAGAATTTAGAGTTTTAGTATTGGGTCTTAGCTTAGAGTTTTTATTAGAGTTATAGTTTAGTTTAGTTTAGATAATGGAGTTTTAGTTTCGATTCTTACCTTAAAGTTTTAGTTTGAGGTATATTTTAGTTTAGTTTTAATTCAGAGTTTTAGTTTAGAGTCTTAGCTTAGAGTTTTATTTATATTATAGTTTAGTTTAGTTTTAGTTAAGAATTTTAGTTTAGAGGTGTTGTTTAGTTTTAGATAAGAGTTTTAGTTTAGAGTCTAGAGTTTTCGTTGCACTTTTATTTTTAGATAAGAGTTTTAGTTTAGAGTTTCAGTTTGGTATTAGCTTACAGTTTTTGTTTAGAGTTTAGAGTCTTAGCTTAGAGTTTTAGTTTAGAGTCTTAGTTTAGAGTATTAGTTTAGAGTTTTAGTTCTATTTATAGTTTAGTTTAGTTTTAGTTGAGAATTTAGAGTTCTAGTTTAGAGTCTTAGCTTAGAGTTTTTTTAGAGTTATAGTTTAGTTTAGTTTTACTTAATAGTTTTATTTTATATATTGGAGTTTTAGTTTTGATTCTTAGGTTAGATTTTTAGTTATAGTTATAGTTTAGTTTAGTTTTAATTCAGAGGTTTAGTTTTGAGTCTTAGCTTAGAGTTTTACTTAGAGTTACAGTTTAGTTTAGTTTTAGTTAAGAATATTAGGTTAGAGGTGTTGTTTAGCTTTAGAGAAGAGTTTTAGTTTAGAGCCTAGAGTTTTAGTTAGAGTTATAGTTTAGATTAGTTTTAGTTTAGAATTTAGAGTTTTAACTCAGAGTGTTAGCTTAGAGTTTTAGTTAGAGTTATAGTTTACTTTACTTTTAGTTAAAAGATTTAGTTTAGAGTTGTAGTTTAGTTTAGTTTTAGTTAAGAGTTTTAGTTTAGGGTTGTTGTTTAGTTTTTGGTATGAGTTTTAGTTTAGAGTTTTAGTTTGATATTAGCTTACAGTTTTAGTTAGAGTTATAGTTTAGTTTAGTTGTAGTTAAGAGTCTAGAGTTTCAAGTTAGACTCTCAACACATAGAGTTTTAGTTAGATTTATATTTTATTTTAGTGTTAGTTTAGTGTTTTAGGACTTGTGGATTAGTTTTAGCTAAACTTTTTAGCTTAGAGTTTAGACTAGAAGCATAGCTTAGAGTTTTTCCTTGCATTTTTTGTTTAGTTTAGTTTTAGATAAGAGTTTTATTTTAGAGTTTAAAGTTTTAGTTTTGAGTCTTAGCTTAGAGTTTTATCTAGAGTAATAGTTTAGTTTTATTTTAGTTAAGAGTTTTATTTAAAGTTTAGAGTCTTAGCTTAGAGTTTTAGTTACAATTTAGAGTTTTAGTTTAGAGTCTTAGCTTGGAGTTTAAAGTCTATTTATATTTTAGTTTGGTTTTAGTTGAGAATCTGGAGTTTTAGTATAGATTCTTAGCTTAGAGTTTTTATTAGAGTTATAGTTTATTTTAGTTTAGATATTTGAGTTTTAGTTTTGAGTCTTACATTTTATTTTTATTTAGATGTATAGTTTAGTTTATTTTTAATTAAGAGTTTTAGTCTAGAGTCTTGTCTTAGAGTTTTAGAGTTATAGTTTAGTTTAATTTTATGTAAGAATTTTAGTTTAGAGATGTTGTTTAGTTTTAGATAAGAGTTTTAGTTTAGAGTTTAGAGTTTTAGTTTGGAGTTATAGTTTAGTTTAGTTGTAGTTCAGAGTCTAGAGTTTCAATTTAGAATCTCAGTACTTAGAGTTTTAGTTGGAGTTACACATTATTATCGTTTCATTTAAATGATTTTGGACTTGTAGGTTAGTTTCAGTTAAATGGTTTAAGTTAGAGTTTTAACACAGAGTCATAGCTTAGATTTTTTACTTTTAGTTTTAGTTTAGTTTAGTTTTAGATAAGAGTTTTAGTTTAGAGTTTCAGTTTGGTATTAACTTACAGTTTTAGTTAGAGTCATAGTAGTTAAGAGTTTTAGTTTAGAGTTTAGAGTTTTAGTTTCGAGTTTTAGTTTAGAGTCTTAGCTTATAGTTTTAGTTAGAGGTATAGTTTAGTATAGTTCTAGTTAAGAGTTCTAGTTTAGGGTTTTAGCTTAGAGTTTAAAGTTTTAGTTTAGAGTCTTAGCTTAGAGTTATAGTTTTAGTTTAGTTTTAGTTAAGAGTATTAGTTTAGAGTTATAGTTTAGTTAAGAGTTTTAGTTTAGAGTTGGGAGTTTTAGTTTAGCGTCTTAACTTAGAGTTTTAGTTATAAATATAGTTTAGTTAAATTTTATTTAATAGCTTTACCTTAGAGTCTTAGCTTAGAGTTTTAGTCAGAGATTTAGTTTTAGTTTAGTTTTAGTTGAGTTTTATTTTAGACATTGTAGTTTTATTTTCGAGTACTAAATTAGAGTTTTAGTTAGAGTTATAGTTTAGTTTATTTTTAATTCAGAGTTATAGTTTAGTTTAATTTTTGTTGATAGTCTTAGCATAGAGGTATAGTTTAGTTTTAGTTAAGAGTTTTAGTTTAGAGTTTCAGCTTGGTATTAGCTTACAGTTTTAGTTAGAGTTATAGTAGTTAAGAGTTTTAGTTTAGAGTCTTAGCTTAGAGTTTTAGTTAAGAGTTTTTTGTTTAGAGTTTAGAGTCTTATCTTAGAGTTTTAGTTAGACTTTAGAGTTTTAGTTTAGAGTTTATAGTTTTAGTTTAAATTTTTACTTTAGAGTTTTAGTTAGAGTTATAGTTTTAGTTTAGTTTTAGTTAAGAGTTTTAGCTTATATATTGGAGTTTTAGTTTTGAGTCTTAGCTTAGAGTTTTAGTTATAGTTTTAATTTTAGTTTAGTTTTACTTAGGAGTTTTAGCTTAGAGTTATAGTTCGGTTAAGAGTTTTAGTTTAGCATAAAGAGCTAGGTTTGAATACATTTTTTCTTTGAAATGCTAGACTTGGAATATTTTAATTGCGGTGTACATACAAAAAAGTTAGGTTTCTCAACGTTTAAGTTAGGTTAGGTTATCATGAGCGCTCATGATAACCTAACCTAACTTAAACGTGGAGAAACCTAACTTTTTTGTATGTAAACCAGAATAAAAAATATTCCAAGTCTAGCATTTCAAAGAAAAAATGTATTTAATACCTAGCTCTTTACGCTAAACTAAAACTCTTAACTAAACTATAACTCTAAACTAAAACTCCCAAGTAAAACTAAACTAAAACTATAACTCTAACTAAAACTCTAAGCTAAGACTCTAAACTAAAATCTTAACTAAAACTAAACTACAACTCTAAACTAAAACTCTTAACTAAAACTAAACCAAACTATAACTCTAACGAAAATTCTAATATAATAATGTAAATTAAAAATATTAATTAAAAATAAAATAAAACTTTAACTCTAACTAAAACTCTTAACTATAGATTCCAAAATAGAACTCTAAACTCTAAACTAAAACTCTTAACTACTATAACTCTAACTAAAACTGTAAGCTAATACCAAACTGAAACTCTAAACTAAACCTCTTATCTAAAACTAAACTAAACTAAAAGTGCAAGGAAAAACTGTAAGCTATGAATCTAGGCTAAAACTCTAAAATAAAACGTTTAGCTAAAACTAAACTACAAGTCTAAAAGTACTCAACTAAATCAAAAATAAAATATAACTCTAACTAAAACTTTAAGTTCTGAGAGTCCAACTTGAAACCCTAAACTCTGAACTACGACTAAACAAAACTATAACTCTAACTAAAACTAAACTACATCTCTAAACTGAAACTCTTAACAAAAATTAAACTAAACTATAACTCTAACTAAAACTCTAAACTCTAAACTAAAACTCTGAAGTCTAAACTAAAACTCTTAACTAAAATTAAACTAAACTATAACTCTAATGTAAGGAGGCCTTATTTTGTTTAAATTTCGTAACTCAATTTTATTAAAGCTTGGAATTCCCTTTCGCTTCATAGATCAGAAATATAGCGACAATTTCAAATTAGCTTGAATTTGAAAATAACTTCTCTTTGCGTAACTAGCCATAAATCTTGTAGTGACACTCCTTTGTCCAAGAATCAAACGAACTTTGAACCCGTGATAAATATTTAAGACCTAATTTAGACCAGTTTTGCAAGGCCTTGAAAGACTGAAAAAGAAACTGCTTTTAACAAAAAGTGGTTGATTGGCTAGGAGGGAGGAAAGGTCGCTAAACGGATCAAGTAGCAAAAAGAATTTAACTTACGGATGAGAGACAAATCGGGGTAGTTTTGCGTCGGAAACAAGGTAGTCTGTTTTTGGATCAAACATGGAGTAAGTGTTTTACTTTGTAATTACGATAAAACTACCACTGTCTGTCTGAATTTCCCTTGGGGATAAAAGTTTGAAGATTAAAGTTAAAATAAGAAGAACACCTCTAAAGATTTCTTTCACTTGGAAATAACTTTGATACGTATATAGGAGAAATTAATAACAACTAGTGCTGAAATCTAAGTTGATGATTTTGGGCTTATAGTTTCGGTAGTATTTCAACCTAGACAAGGCTTGAGCCATTTGGACAAAACAGCATTTTAAGGTTAGAATAAGCCAAATTAAATTTCTTCCCAGAAATTTTAGCTTTGAATAACTGGGGGTTTAAAGAGAAATGGAACCTTAACCAAGAAGAGAAAGCTAGGAGAGCCATTTGTGCTTCCCCTTTTCAGCCTAGAGTCCCTTGAGGCTTAGCTTGACTTTATAAAGACCTTATATCCGAAAATTGGAATTATCGGACAATAAAATTACTTAACCCCCCCCCTTTTGCAATCTTCAGACGTTTATACGAAGAGGAACACAGTTCCTTTTTTAATCATTCTTTCATTTCATTAAAACCCGTACTGCATGTTTATACAAAGGTGACCTTAATTTTTAAACAGGTAGGTTAGGGGAAAAGGGAACAATATTATCAGCTTAAGAATTTCTAAACCTTTATGTCCATATATTTTCAATTAAGTTTCCTTGCTAAAGTTGAAGCTTAATAAAGGTCAAAGGAATACACAACCGTTTTCAAGAAATAATAAGAGAATCTCTTGGTTTTGGTTAATGAAAATTGAATTAAAATAAGTACGGTTATTCTTAGCTTAGCTCAACAATAGCTTGAACTAAAGGATTTTTAATAACCTAGCACTCAAGCTTTGACTAGCTATTCAAGTATAACCTTTTAAGTAGAAACATTCGATAGCCTAGAATTAACTTAATCTTTTTCTTTTCGGTAAACATTGGTGGATTGAACAAGTAGATCATTAGACGTTAGACCTAGAAGAGGTTCAGAAATATTCAACATAATCAGAATTAGAATATTTTCCTTTTATCTTCTTTTGTAATAAAAATCAGTTGTCACTGAATTCCGAGTACCGATTTCTTACCAAACGCCTCAGTTTGTATCACGCTACCAAATTTATTTGCCCTGTTAGTAGGGGCAACCTTACACTACCTAAAACTCTAAGCTTAGACTCTAAGCTAAAACTCTAAACTAGAACTCTTAACTAAAACTAAACTACAACTCTAAATTAAAACTCTTTACTAAAACTAAACTACAACTCTAAACTAAAACTATTAACTAAAACTAAACAATAAGTCTAAACTAAAACTCTTAACTAAAACTAAAGTAAACTATAACTCTAACTAAAACTCTAAGTTGACACTCTAAATTAAAACTCTAGACTCTAAACTAAAACTAAACTAAACTAAAACTCTAACTAAAACTCTAAACTCTAAACTAAAACTCTTATCAAAAACTAAACAACATTTCTAAACTAAAATTCTTAACTAAAACTAAAATAAATTAAACTATAACTCTAAGACTCTAAGCTAAGACTCTAAACTAAAACTCTCAATTAAAACTAAACTAAACTATACCTCTAACTAAAACTCTAAGGTAAGACTCAAAACTAAAACTCCAATATATAAACTAAACTATAACTATAACAAAAACTCTAAGCTAAGACTCTAAACAAAACTATAAACTTTAACTAAGACTCTAAGCTAAGACTCTAAACTTAAAAAAAACTCTTAAATTAAACAAAACTAAAATATAACTCTAACTAAAACTCTTAACTAAAAGTAAACTACAACTATAACTCTCACTAAAACTCTAAAGTAAAACTGTAAACTAAAACTATAAACTCTAAACTAAACTCTTAATTAAAACTAAACTATAGATCTAAAATAAAGCTCCTAACTAAAACTAAACTAAACTATAACTCTAACAAAAACTCTAAGCCAAGACTAAACTAAAACTCTAAATTCTCAACTAAATCTAAACTAAACTATAAATAGAACTAAAACTCTAAGCTAAGACTCGAAAGTCTAACTAAAACTCTAAGCTAAGAATCTAAACTCTAAACAAAAAACTCTTAACTACTATAACTCTAACTAAAACTGTAAGCTAATACCAAACTTAAACTATAAACTAAAACTATTAACTAAGACTATACTATAATCTAAACTAAAAGTCTTAACAAAAAATTAACTTAAAAGTCTAAAGTCTAAACTAAAACTTTTAACTAAAATTAAACTAAACTATAACTCTAACTAAAACTCTAAGCTAATACCAAACTGAAACTATAAACTAAAACTCTTAACTAAAACTATACTATAATCTAAACTAAAAGTTTTAACAAAAACTTAACTTAAAAGTATAAAGTCTAAACTAAAACTCTTAACTAAAACTAAACTGCAACTCTAAACTAAAATTCTTTACTAAAACTTAACTAGAGATCTAAACTAAAACTCTTAACTAAAACTAAACTAAACTATAACTCTAACAAAACTCTAAACTAAAACTCTTTACTAAAACTAAACTAAAGCTATAACTCTAACTAAAACTCTAAAGTAAAACTGTAAACTAAAACTATAAACTCCAAACTAAAACTATTAAGTAAAACTAAACTAGAGATCTAAACTAAAGCTCCTAACTAAAACTAAACTAAACTATAACTCTAACAAAACTCTAAGCTAAGACTCTAAACTAAAACTCTAAATTCTCAAATAAAACTAAACTAAACTATAAATAGAAATAAAACTATAAGCTAAGACTCTAAACTAAAACTATAAACTCTAAATAAAACTCTAAGCTAAGACTATAAACTCTAAACAAAAACTTTAAGCTTATACCAAACTGAAACTCTAAACTAAAACTCTTATCTAAAATTAAAAGTGCAACGAAAAATCTAAACTCTAAAATAAAAGTCTTATCTAAAACTAAACAACACCTCTAAACTAAAATTTTTAACTAAATCTAAACTAAACTATAACTCAATCTAAAACTCTAAGGTAAGACTCTAAACTAAAACTCTGAATTAAAACTAAGCTAAACTATAACTCTAACTAAAACTCTAAGCTAAGACTCAAAAATAAAACTCAAATATCTAAGCTAAAACTCTTAACTAAAACTAAACTAAAATTATAACTATAGCTAAAACTCTAAACTAAAACTTTAAACTAAAACTGTAAAATATAAACTAAACTCTTAAGTAAAACTAAACTATAGATCTAAAATAAAGCTCCTAACTAAAACTAAACTAAACTATAACTCTAAAAAAACTCTAAAATAAGACTCTAAACTAAAACTCGAAAGTCTAACTAAAACTCTAAGCTAAGACTCTAAACTAAAACTAAACTAAACTATAACTCTAACTAAAACTCTAAACTCTAAACTAAAACTCTTATCAATTACTAAACAACATTTCTAAACTAAAATTCTTAACCAAAACTAAACTAAACTAAACTATAACTCTAAAAATCTAAGCTAAGACTCTAAACTAAAACTCTGAATTAAAACTAAACTAAACTATACCTCTAACTAAAACTCTAAGGTAAGACTCAAAACTAAAACTCCAATATCTAAACTAAACTAAACTAAACTGTAAATATAACAAAAACTCTAAGCTAAGACTCTAAACAAAACTCTAAACTTTAACTAAAACTCTAAGCTAAGACTCTAAACTTAAAAAAAACTCTTAACTTAAACAAAACTAAACTATAACTCTAACTAAAACAATTAACTAAAACTAAACTAAAACTATAACTCTAACTAAAACTCTAAACTAAAACTGTAAACTAAAACTATAAACTCTAAACTAAACTTTCTAGACTTAATTAAACTAAGACTAAACTATAGATCTAAAATAAAGCTCCTAACTAAAACTAAACTAAACTATAACTCTAACTAAAACTCTAAGCTAAGACTCTAAATTAAAACTCTAAATTCTCAACTAAATATAAACTAAACTATAAATAGAACTAAAACTCTAATCTAAGACTCGAAAGTCTAACTAAAACTCTAAGCTAAGACTATAAACTCTAAACAAAAAACTCTTAACTACTATAACTCTAACTAAAACTGTAAGCTAATACCAAACTGAAACTCTAAACTAAAACTCTTAACTAAGACTATACTATAACTCTAAACTAAAAGTCTTAACAAAAACTTAACTTAAAAGTCTAAAGTCTAAACTAAAACTTTTAACTAAAACTAAACTAAACTATAACTCTAACTAAAACTCTAAGCTAAGACCCTAAGATAAAACTCTAAACTCTAAACTAAAACTCTTAACTAAAACTAAACTGCAACTCTAAACTAAAATTCTTTACTAAAACTAAACTAGAGATCTAAACTAAAACTCTTAACTAAAACTAAACTTAACTATAACTCTAACAAAAACTCTAAACTAAAACTCTTTACTGAAACTAAACTAAAGCTATAACTCTAACTAAAACTCTAAAGTAAAACTGTAAACTAAAACTATAAACTCTAAACTAAAACTCTCAAACAAAAATAAACTATAGATCTGAACTAAAGCTCATAAATATAACTAAACTAAACTATAACACTAAGCTAAGACTCTAAACTAAAAATGTAAATTCTAAACTAACAATAAACAAAACTAAATACAACTAAAACTCTAAGCTAAGACTCTAAACTAAAACTCTAAACTCTAAATAAAACTCTAAGCTAAGACTCTAAACTCTAAACAAAAACTGTAAGCTTATACCAAACTGAAACTCTAAACTAAAACTCTTATCTAAAATTAAAAGTGCAACGAAAAATCTAAACTCTAAGCTAAAAGTCTTATCTAAAACTAAACAACACCTCTAAACTAAAATTCTTAACTAAAACTAAACTAAACTATAACTCAATCTAAAACTCTAAGGTAAGACTCTAAACTAAAACTCTGAATTAAAACTAATCTAAACTATAACTCTAACTAAAACTCTAAGTTAAGACTCAAAACTAAAACTCCAATATCTAAACTAAAACTCTTAACTAAAATTAAACTAAAACTATAATTCTAATTAAAACTCTAAAGTAAAACTGTAAACTAAAACTATAAACTCTAAACTAAACTCTTAAATAAAACTAAACTATAGATCTAAAATAAAGCTCCTAACTAAAACTAAACTAAACTATAACTCTAAAAAAAACTCTAAGCTAAGACTCTAAACTAAAACTCGAAAGTTTAACTAAATCTCTAAGCTAAGACTCTAAACTAAAACTCTAAACTCTAAACTAAAACTCTTAACTGCTATAACTCTAACTAAAACTGTTAGCTAATACCAAACTGAAACTCTAAGCTAGAACTCTTACCTAAAACTAAATTATAACTCTAAACTAAAAGTCTTAACAAAAATTAAACTAAACTATAACTCTAAATAAAAATCTAAAATCTAAACTAAAACTCTAAAGTCTAAACTAAAACTTTTAACTAAAACTAAACTAAACTCTAACTAAAACTCTAAGCTAAGACCCTAAGCTAAAATTCTAAACTCTAAACTAAAACTCTTAGCTAAAACTAAACTGCAACTCTAAACTAAAATTCTTTACTAAAACTAAACTAGAGATCTAAACTAAAACTCTTAACTAAAACTAAACTAAACTATAACTCTAACAAAAACTCTAAGCTAAAACTCCAAACTAAAACTCTAAATTCTCAACTAAAACTAAACTAAACTATAAATAGAACTAACCAAATACCTAACAACCATAAAAGCGAGTTATTCGCCAATATCCGCGATTTGCACAAAATCCAAAAAAATATGAACTGCCTTCGACGGATATTAGCGAACAACTGACAAGAAAAGGAAGCAATTCATTCACTCAAAAACAAAACGAACCAGCAATTAAATAAGTTGGAGAACTATGTCATTTGATTTCGTATTTTAATTAATGCATTTCTTGCAGACACCCTTTGAGACCTCAGGGGTTGTTCACGTGTTTGATTAGATGACTGGGACAGTGGTTCAAGGTTTATTTCAGGGATTACTAAAGTATCGGCTTCTCTTTTGGGAAAACCAAAATATGAGTCGTTTATTCTTAAAAAACCCGAAAATATGTTTAAATCTATACCAAAAATTTTGTATTTATAAATTTAAAAAGCTTATCTGTAGTGCTGGACAATACCTTTGTCATGCGAAATAAGACTAGCTTGACTAAACAAAATATTATGGTCTGGTTTTTCAAAAATGTGCTCTGCAAGGGCAGAGTCAAAATTTTCTGTTTTTTTCCACTTTTTAAGTGTATTATTAACTGAACTAGAGTGCTGAATTAATCTATCCGTTAGTCGCTGATCAGTTCTTCCGATATACCAAAGACCACACGAACAAGGAATTCTGTAGACACCGGAGTTTTCACCTATCGGGATAGGGTCTTTACCTTGATAAATTTGGGACCTGATAGTTTTTCTGGGTCTATAATAAGTTTAAATGTTATTTTTTCTTAGATGTTATGAAATGTGGTCTGAAACCCTTTTAACGTATGGGACACAAATATAAACTGAATTTTCAATTTGATTTGTGTTTTCTGTGGAACTATCTGATAATCTTTTAATGCGTTTTGCAATTACAGAATTTATTAAACTAATTGGATAACCATTCCCAAATAAAATATCTCTAAGGTGGTTGAGCTCTAAATCCAAGAAACGTGTTGAACATATTTTCAATGCTCTATCAACTAGAGAAGTGACAACTCCTCTTTTCACAGCAGGAGAATGATTAGAGGAATAACTTAAGTAACGGTTATTATTTGTGGGTTTTCTATAGACACTAAACTCGAAACCTGAATCATTTTGGTGCACCAGAACATCTAAAAAAGGAAGACGCCTCTCTATCCCTGATTCCTGAGTAAATTTTAGTTTTGGATCCAAGGAGTTGACCAAGTGAAGAAAAAAACCCAGAGACTTGTCACCTTGCTCCCATAAATAAAAAATATCATCTTTAAAACGAACCCAATAGTCAGGTTTATAAAAGCTTTGCAAAATAGCCCTTTCTTCAAGGTCTTCCATGAAGATATCAGCTTGTATTGGAGAAAGGGGGCACCCATGGACTGCCCATTTCTGTCTATAAAAAATGCCTCTATAATGGAAGTAAAAAGAAGTTCTGTTACAAAGGGCTGTAAGCGAAAGAAGTGTCTGATTCGAAAGAGTAGATTTTTCTGATATAGATGGGTTTTACTAAAACTCTTTACTAAAACTAAACTACAACTCTAAACTAAAACTATTAACTAAAACTAAACAATAAGTCTAAACTAAAACTCTTAACTAAAACTAAAGTAAACTATAACTCTAACTAAAATTCTAAGTTGACACTCTAAATTACAACTCTAGACTCTAAACTAAAACTAAACTAAACTATAACTCTAACTAAAACTCTAAACTCTAGACTAAAACTCTTATCTAAAACTAAACAACATCTCTAAACTAAAATTCTTAACTAAAACAAAACTAAACTAAACTATAACTCTAAAACTCTAAGCTAAGACTCTAAACTAAAACTCTGAATTAAAACTAAACTAAACTATAAATCTAACTAAAACTCTAAGGTAAGACTCAAAACTAATACTCTAATATCTAAACTAAACTATAACTATAACAAAAACTTTAAGTTAAGACTCTAAACTAAAACTCTAAACTTTAACTAAAACTCTAAGCTAAGACTCTAAACTCTACAAAAAACTCTTAACTTAAACAAAACTAAACAATAACTCTAACTAAAACTCGAAGCTAAGACTCTAAACTAAAACTCTCAACTCTAAACTAAAACTCTTATCTAAAACTAAACTAAACTAAAAGTGCAAAGAAAAACTCTAAGCTTCGACTCTAGTCTAAAACTCTAAGCTAAAACGTTTAGCTAAAACTAAACTACAAGTCAAAAAAAACTTAACTAAAACTAAAATAAAATATAACTCTAACTAAAACTGTAAGCTAATATCAAAGTAAAAGTCTAAACTAAAACTCATATCTAAAACTAAACAATAACCCTAAACTAAAACTCTTAATTAAAACTAAACTAAACTACAGCTCTAAACTGAAACTCTTAACTAAAACTAAACAACAACTCTAAACTCAAACTCTTAACTAAAACTAAACTACAACTCTAAACTAAAACTCTTAACTAAAACTAAACTATAAGTCTAAACTAAAACTCTTAACTAAAACTAAAGTAAACTGTAACACTAACAAAAACTATAAGTTAACACTCTGAATTAAAACTATAGACGCTAAACTAAAACTAATCTAAACTATAAATCTAACTAAAACACTAAACCCTAAACTAAAAATCTTATTTAAAACTAAACAACACCTCTAAACTGAAATTCTGAATTAAAACTAAACTAAACTATAACTCTAAGTAAAACTCTATTCTAAGACTCAAAACTAAGACTCTTAACTAAAACTAATCTATACTATAACTCTAACTAAAACTCTAAGCTAAGACTCAAAACTAAAACTCCAATATCTAAACTAAAACTCTTAACTAAAACTAAACTAAAGCTATAACTCTAACTAAAACTTTAAAGTAAAACTGTAAACTAACACTATAAACTCTAAACTAATACTCTTAATTATAACTAATCTGGATATCTAAAATAAAGTTCCTTACTAATACTAAACCAAACTATAGCTCTTGCAAAAACTATAGTCAATTACTCAATACGTATACTATATCGACTCAACTAAAACTAAACAAAACTAATAATCGACCTGAAACTCTAAGCAATGACCCTCCAAGAAGTCTTATAGCTCCGGATATAACTCTTAGCTACGACTCTCACCACTTGACAAAACCTCTAAGCTAATACCAAACTGAAACTCTAAACTAAAACTCTTATCTAAAACTAAACGTGCAACGTAAACACTAAACTCTAAGCTAAAAGTCTTAACTAAAACTAAACAACACCTCTAAAATATAATTCTTAACTAAATCTATAGTAAACTATAACTCAATCTAAAACTCTCAGGTAAGACTCTAAAATAAAACTCTGAACTAAAATCAAACTAAACAATAACTCTAATTAAAACTCTAAGCTAAGAATCAAAAACAAAACTGCAATATCTAAAATAAAACTATTAACTAAAACTTAACTTAAACTATAACTCTAATTAAAAGTCTAAAGTAAAACTGTAAACTAAAACTATAAACTCTAAACTAAACTCTTAAGTAAAAATAAACTATAGATATAAAATAAAGCTCCTAACTAAAACTAAACTAAACTATAACTCTAACTAAAACTCTAAGCTAATACTATAAATTAAAACTCTAAATTCTCAACTAAAAATAAACTAAACTATAAATATAACTAAAACTGTAAGCTAAGACTCGAAAGTCTAACTAAAACTCTAAGCTAAGACTCTAAACTCTAAACAAAAAACTCTTAAATACTTTAACTCTAACTAAAACTGTAAGCTAATACCAAACTGAAACTCTAAACTAAAACTCTTAACTAAGACTATACTATAACTATAAACTAAAAGTCTTAACAAAAATTAAACTAAACTATAACTCTAACTAAAACTCTAAGCTAAGACTCTAAACGAAAACTCTAAATTCTCAACTAAAAATAAACTAAACTATAAATAGAACTAAAACTCTAAGCTAAGACTCGAAAGTCTAACTAAAACTCTAAGCTAAGACTCTAAACTCTAAACAAAAAACTCTTAACTACTATAACTCTAACTAAAACTGTAAGCTAATACCAAACTGAAACTCTAAACTAAAACTCTTAACTAAGACTATACTATAACTATAAACTAAAAGTCTTAACAAAAATTAAACTAAACTATAACTCTAACTAACACTCTAAGCCAAGACTCTATTCTAAAACTCTAAACTCTAAACTAAAACTCTTAACTAAAACTAAACTGCAACTCTAAACTATAATTCTTTACTAAAACTAAACTAGAGATCTAAACTAAAACTCTTAACTAAAACTAAACTAAACTATAACTCTAACAAAAACTCTAAACTAAAACTCTTAACTAAAACTAAACTAAAGCTATAACTTTAACTAAAACTCTAAAGTAAAACTGTAAACTAAAACTATAAACTATAAGCTAAACTCTGAAGCATAACTAAATTAGAGATCTAAACTATCGCTCCCTAACTGACACTCACCTAAATTATAGCTCAAACAAAAAATATAGTTTAATACTCCAAACTAAAACTCAATTTATAATTCTAAGCTAAAACTAAAGTAAACTATAAACTTAACTTAAACTCTAAGCTAAGACCCTAAACTAAAACTCTAAACTCTAACTAAAACTCTAAGCTAAGACTCTAAACTCTAAACAAAAACTGTAAGCTTATACCAAACTGAAACTCTAAACTAAAGCTCTTATCTAAAACTAAACAACACCTCTAAACTAAAATTCTTAACTAAAACTATACTAAACTATAACTCAAACTAAAACTCTAAGGTAAGACTCAAAAATAAAACTCTGAATTAAAATTAAGCTAAACAATAACTCTAACTAAAACTCTAAGCTAAGACTCAAAACTAAAACTCCAATATCTAAACTAAAACTCTTAAGTAAAAGTAAACTAAAAATATAACTATACTTAAAACTCTAAATTAAAACTTTAAACTAAAAATGTAAACTATACAATAAAATATTAATTAAAACTAAACTATAGATATAAAATAAAGCTCCTAACTAAAACTAAACTAAACTATAACTCTAACAAAAACTCTAAACTAAGACTAAATTAAAACTCTAAAGTCTAACTAAAACTCTAAGCTAAGACTCTAAACTAAGACTCTAAACTCTAAATCAAAACTCTTAACTACTATAACTCTAACTAAAACTGTAAGCTAAAGCTAACAATTTTTCGAATAACGGAATTCCTTTGCTTTTCTCCTCACTTCTGAAATTTCCCCTGAAAAAAACACCCCTGAAAATTTTCTTGCCACTGAAAAATCGCTCTGTGGAGTTCTATCTCCGTCGGAAAATTCCATTTAAGAAATTTCAGCTACCTTTCCCATTAAAAATACTGTTTGTGAACAGCGGGGAGGTTGCGTAACTTACAGTCCTATCCCTAGGGTCTCTGGGGAGTCATGTGATCCTCTATGGCATACTGGACTTTTCAACTTTGCTGGATCACATTCGATATCCATTTTTTTATCGGATGTCTCCGGAGAGACGAATGGCGTGGAGGGGGTGCTAGCTGCCCTAAATAATTTTTGTCACTTTTAAAATGCACGGCTACTTTTGATTTTCGTTCTTCTTCTCTTATATGACCATTGGTTCCATTCGATCACCAATGTGAAAAACAGAGGAAAACAAATTAGCTCGCCTCTTTGAAAATACAAAACTTAATATTTTGTAGCTAGGAGTTTAAACCTCCAAATTAGGGTTCTACAATATGCTGAATCTGATGGTGTGACTTTCATTAGGATTTCTTGACTTTCTATGGTGGTTCCCCCTACTTTGAAAATCAGACATATTTTTTCAAGCTTGCAGCTTTGAATGGGTAAGACTAAATTTAATAAATTTAATATATTTACAATCAAAGTTAAAAGCTGATTGTTTTGAGGTACCTTTTGTTATCATGTTATAGAATTTCAGCTACTATTTGGCTGAGTCACTTCTTACTTGCTGTTTCCTACCACCAGTGCTTCAATTCCACTAATGTGGGAATAAAGTATTTAAGTATGAAAAAAAGAGAAGAATTATAGTAGGACACAATCCGGAAGTAAGTATGTTATTGTGCTTACTATTTGAAGTTTGAACAGGAATGTTAAAAAAAAATGATTCTTACGCTATATTACCAGTGTTTCTACTTAAAATTTTTTTCAAATCCCTGAAAGGCTGGTGGAAAATCCCTAGAAATCCCCTATTTTCAATACTAAAATCCAGAAAAGTTTCTCCATTTTCTGACTTCTTTCCAAGTTACAAGTACAACCTCATTATGCTGACTTTTAATAGCATTTGTTCAAGACAACTTATTTTACAACTCAAGACCTTTTACGTGTACCAAAATATCTTCTTTTGATGTTTAAAACAATGCCTTGTATTTATTGACTAGTTAAATTTGGTTTTGATTTATAGATTCCGGTGCCAAATCTCAAATTCTGGATCATATGAATATATTTTAGTTATTTGTTTTTCTTTCCCATTATTTTTTCCTTCTCTCGTACTATTTTTGCAACGCCCGTGTTTTTATTTGAAATGGTACGATGGATTGGCATGAATAATATCTAACTGGTTGCTTTTTCAGAAAAAAATTATTTATGTTTCTCTCAGAAAAAATTTCTTTCATTCTCTGCATGGTTACCAATATTGTTGAAAGTGCATTGGAATATATTTATCCTACTCTTGATGAACATAAATTAGCAAACTGTGATATGCTGTAAAAACATAAATATTTGTTCTATTTGTGGTGACTTGTTCTTTCATACTTAAATTTTTACTCAAAGGAGAACAAGAGGATTAAGCTAGACGTCAGGAACGTCATTTTCTATGGAGCAAAGGAAGTTGCCCACCTAGGATCTTCAGAAGCCATACGTCTTAATTTACTGGCCGTAGACCCATTTGTCGTCTTTATATTCATTTCTTTGTGTTTTTTTACATTACCCACGTAGTCCCAGGGACAAGAGCCGTAGGCCATACAAACTAAACGTTATTAAAAGATAGGTTTTGTCACAAAAAACAGATAGTATTGTTTGATCTTGGCTGTCTAATCAGCTTGAACCTTTCGAAGACTTTTTCTTTAGCCAAGGAGACCCGTGAATTTATATAGGATAGGTAGAGTATTAGATAGCCTGAAAATGGGCCAAAAATGCTTGTCTATTAATGGTTTGAAACCTACTGCCAGAAGTCCTTGGGGCAAGAAAAACTTACTGCACAAGAAAAACTAAACAAATAAATATTTGTCTGAAAATGAGTGGTTTTGGAGGGTGTATATATCCCAGCTTATGGCTAAAGAAAGGGCGAAAAAGTGTTTTTCTGATCTGTCTGAAATTTACAACCTTTTGTCCTAGAACAAAAGGGACCTGAATGCGCAAGAAAATTGAGCGAACTGCCTTGTCCAAAAATGGGGCTATAAAAGACCTTAGAATTTCTTTCATTTTCTTGGGTAAGATTAAAACCTCTAACAATGGCAGAGGAGAACTCAATGCACCGAAAAAAAGAAAAAAAAATATTGTCGATATCAGAACTTACAAAATAATTTTTTTATATCGGATTGAAACCTAATAAGGTGAAGCAACCCAATACACAAAAAAAGCTAAAAAAAAAGACTGGTTTATCCGCAAATGGGACCAAAAAAGTATCGAAACAAATTTCCCCCTAAATTTTTCACATTGGTTTAATAACAATATCTTATGGTTCATTTGCTGAAGGGAGACTCAATACACAGGAAAAAAATAGAGAAATATCGGCTTTCTGAAGGTAGGGCTCTAAAAAAGTGTTAAAATATTTTTTTTCGCAACAGGTCGAAAATTTTTAGGTACCAGTTAGGTTGTTTGGTTATTTTAAAGGAATGACTTAGCAACATGGCTGGGTACTGCTTTTCAAATTATTTGCAGACTGCTTGTTCGTCTAATGCAGTGTAAACAAGACGAAGTAATTGAAGGTGAAATATCGACATTTTATTGAGCAAATTTTATCATGGGCGTAACTGAATACAGTTGACACGAAACCGTCGGTATTGTCTTAGCATATTTAAAATGATATCCAGTGCACTGTCATAGTTTTATTTTATTTTGTTTCTTCTTTTTTTAAGGAAGTGTACATACGACAAGGTAAACTCAATCAATCAATCAGGATTTTATCAAAAGCAGCGCTACCTAAGTAAAGAGCCATTTTCCTTCAATGCTTTTTTCTACAGCCACTTTGACTGAAGTGGCTTCAAAGGAGGTTCATTCAATTGGAAATTCAAAATTATAGTACCCTTATGCAACTAAAAGACGAATTGAGCGCAACCAGGCCCTTCTTCTCAGCCTTCAAAAAAAAAAATCTAAAGCCGAACAGGTCCACCATCATAGGCTTCGCAATAGCGTTGCCTAGGTATAGAACGATGTTGGCACAATGTATTTTTATTTTTGGCTTTAGACCAAGGCACTTCGTATAGAACGAGTTGTCACAGAACTACCCTCCCCTCCCCCCCTTCACGCACAGACACACACAAATCTTGTTGTCCCAAGATGCATTTAATAGAAATTTTGAGAAAGTCCATTTATTCAAAATAGTCCAAAGATCATGTAACAAGGCTTTTGGGGTTGAAACTAACCACTAAAGCTTGGGGGCGAGGGTTGTAAGCTATGTCCATGGGGCATTTAAGGTTCTTATGGAAAGGGAAGGTTGTATAAACTTCAGAAGTGGTTCATTTGGTTAAAATTCGAAGTTATAGCTCCCTAGAGTGGAGTTGGGATGGCAGGATGGGGGAGGGGGGAGTTGAGTATTGAAGAGTTATGGGGACTGGATTTGTTATTAGAATTTTTTTTATATTTTTATCTATTACTATTTGTAATTCAGTAGTTTATTTATTCATCTATTTTTCATATATATATATATATATATATATATATATATATATATATAAAAAAAAAAAAAAAAAAAAAAAAATATATATATATATATATATATATATATATATATATATATATATATATATATATATATATATATATATATATATATATATATATATATATATATATATATATATATATATATATATATATATATATATATATATATATATATATATATATATATATATATATATATATATATATATATATATATATATATATATATATATATATATATATATATATATATATATATATATATATATATATATATATATATATATATATATATATATATATATATATATATATATATATATATATATATATATATATATATATATATATATATATATATATATATATATATATATATATATATATATATATATATATATATATATATATATATATATATATATATATATGTATCTATATACATATATATTCTTCACCACTGTTGCTTCGGTCCTAAGTTGCATCGAAGTTCCATTTCATCTAATCTGCGCTGGCCCTTCCATTGTCTCAGCCATGGTTGATTTTAACTCTTATTAACATCAAGTAGTCCATGCTCTGAAAGTTGCCGAAGCAAAAGCAGTTCCTACAAGATGAGCAAAAGTCGGGACAGAAAAACCAATGTGGTCTGAATCCACTGAACTCCAATCGGCAAAACGACATGCAAAAACGTGGCTAAACATTTGAATTGCTTGTGGTAGACCATTACGCGGGACTGTATTCGAGCTGAAACGGAGCACAAAACGCAAATATAAAGCTGAAATGAAGAGGTACCGAATTATCGGGCAACAGTTCACTGGAGATAAAAAATCGTGGCTAAGCCTAATCAGACCAGACGATCGTCCATCTAGTAGTTCTCTGACACTACATGATTGGCACTCCTTACTATACTTCAATGTACGGAGATGGGAATCTTACTATAACCAATCAATATGAAACGGAAGTTTCCAGCTGGCTTGCATGTTTATCAGGGCAGCATTGCGTTTTTCCCATTTTTTTTGAGAAGATCAAGTTAACTGTCAGAAAAGTACTTTCCAAAGCAAAGACTGGAATGGACAGCGATGGTCTTTCAATAAAACACCTCAAGCGCTTACCTGAATGCTTCTATTTCCATCTTCAGCTTATCTTCCAGATGTGCATCACCAGGGGTTTTGTTCCAAACTCTTTCCTGAAAGGAGTCATCTCATCTGTCGCCAAAAAAGAAAAAGATCCAAACAAATGCAAATTTTATAAACCCCAAACCGTTTCGTGAATCTTGAGCAAAGTGTTTCAAAATGTGATCTTATTTGAGCTTGATACTGGATACTTTAGGGACAATGAGTTTGAATTCCAGAAAGATCTCGGGTACCCAGAGGCTCACCGCCTTCTGGCTAACGTGCTTATGGACTCGGAAAGAAAAAACTTGCCTCTGTATATGTGCACTGTTAATGCTCTACTGCACAATGGAGTAAGTTCGAGCATACTGAGTACTCTGGAATTCTGGTACGAATATTCAACTGTTTTGGCCAAGTGGAAAGGTACAATTTCAGATCATTTAAAAATCAAAAGAGGTGTGAGGCAAGGCAGCGTTGTTAGTTTTCTTATTTTTAAACATGCCATCTCCAAGATTCTGGACCGTATCTCACCCTCTCTCCTATTGAATGGTACTGACCTATCTTACTTGGCATACGCTGATGACGTCCTGCTGCTCAGTAGATCCAAAGCAGACTTACAAGAGAACCTGAATAGACTCCTAAGTGACTTTCAATCTATTGGTCTTTCTATCAATATTGATAAATGTGAATTTTTGTCCTTTAATGCACCGCAAGTGATTCCGTCACTCTTGGAAATCATGTTGTCCCTACGGTATCAGTGCTGAGATATCTTAGTATTATGATTGCAGAAACAATCATTAAAAATAGACAAGCAATTTGTTAAGCAAACAACTAAAGCGATTTAATGTGCTTATACGTCTGTAGCGCCGAATCACGGGCGTTACTCCAGGAAATTTCTTGCCTCGATTTATTGTTCAGTGTGCTTACCACACACAACTTATCTTGCCGGTACATCTCTTATGCCGTCCGTGAGAGACACTGAAAACGTCAAAAAGTGCTACTATAAATTTTAAAAATTTTTACTGTACATACCAAAGCATTATAGGAATTACCGCCTTAAAAAATATGGTCTAAAAGAGCCATCCAAATAATGGTCTAGCATTCGAAATAATTCAGTGCTAGAAGTTAAATTATGTAGACGACGTTTCTCAAAGGCATTTATTTGAATGTCGTGAATAACAATGAGTGTTTTATCTTTATCTTTTTGAAGCTGCTTTCTTTTTCTTTTCTTTTTTCTTTTTGTAGTGCTCCACTATAATCAATTTTTGTAGATTGTGGGTGAATTTTGTAGATTGTGGGTGAATATATATATATATATATATATATATATATATATATATATATATATATATATATATATATATATATATATATATATATATATATATATATATATATATATATATATATATATATATATATATATATATATATATATATATATATATATATATATATATATATATATATATATATTTAGGCTATAATTTATTTATTCTTGGTTTATTTATAAATATTTTAATTAAATAGTTAAGGTTTAAGTTAATAGTTCAGTTAATAGGTAAGTATTTACGTGGACTTTCTCGCGACCGCAAACCCACATAGGTTTTCTCCAGCGCGAAAGTCTAAAGTGTTAATCTACAGCGCAAATAATAAACTTATGAACTTTAAGAGTCAAAAGTGATGGAGGTCAACTAGCCCCCCCCCCAGTTATCCCTTATTCACCAAAAACATCTGATTGAAATTGCACGATGGTCATTTTGTTGAAAATAGTCGAAGGAACATATAACAATGCCAAAGGGGAAACAACCCCCCAGAGCCCTTGGGCAAGGGCTTTAATTTATATCCTGGGGGGCGTATAAAGTTTTTATTTAATGGGCGGTCGTATAATATTCAGATAGGTCTCATTTGATTTGAAATTTGAAGTTATAGTGCCCTTTTTAAGAGTCATTGTGATTTAAGAACAACCAATCCCCCCCACGCCCATTATTTCCCAAAAAAACATCCAAACTAAGTTTTGAGACATTAATTTTTTAGGCATTGTTGAAAGCTTCAGTAGTTATGTGTTTGAAGATGTCAACTCCCCCCCCCTCAGTGATAGAAGGAGGCGATACCCAAACTCTTGTTTGTGGTGATTTTTGTTCGTTTCAAGCTTCATTTGCATATTCAATTTAAGTTTCACTCGTTTTAAGGTTTACTTATTCATTTAAATTAATATCTATTGTATGTTTATTTGCATTGATTGTTTATTTAATTTCTGTTCGTTTTAAGTTTCATTTATGCTTCAACAGCAAAATATTTTGTTTTTCGTTTTAAGTTTGATTTTGATATTCAATCTAAGCATTACTCGCTTTACGATTTATTTATTCATTTATATTATTACCAGTTGCATGACTTTCCAATGATTGTTTATTTCATTTTTGTTCGTTTTGGGTTTCATTTATTCTTTAATAGTAATTTCTGGTCGTTTTGAGTTTAAATTTTAACAGGTATTTGTATCTGCTGAACTTAAGTTTAAAATTACCTTTACTTTTCTTTTAAAAACTTATTATTCGAAAAGTTGTTTTAATTAATTTCTAAAAAGGAGGAAACAAATCCTAAGAATCAAGGAATGTTAAAGAAAATCACACAATCAAGATTCAGCTTATCAGAGAACCCTACGGTAGAGGTTTGATGCTCCCATCTGAAAAAAATGTAGAATCTTATGCAGAAGTAAGAATACGATGCGTGTTATTTGTTTTTTTTTTCTCCACGGGTAATAGTATCGAGCCCATTGTCCTAGAATATTGGAAGAAAGCTCATTCGAAAGGAAATTAAAAGTTATGTTGTCCTCTATAAGTGACCAAAAATATTTTAGAGTACCTTTCATCCAAAACCACCGCCCTTTTCATCCAAAACTGTTTGATCAAATTTTTTAGACAGCTGTATTGTCCAGCATGGTTAAGAGGTCCAATATTTATGCCCTTGAGGATAACATAACCCTCTCTCCCAAAGCAGCAGGTGAAAAGGCTGCAATTTATGAAATTTGCCCATTGTTTAAGTATAGTATTTGCTATTAGGAAGTATTTAGATTTTTTTTACGGGGTAGGTGTGATATTCCCCGAGGGGGGGGGGTAGGTTTCAACGGTAATAAATTTTCATGGGAAAGAGGAGGGATGCTGCCGGGGGGGGATGAATTTTGCAGTGGAAATTTTAAACTGGGAAAATTTGACAGAATTCCTATACGATTTTTTTTTTATTTGCATTACTTTTTATTTGCCAATTCAATTTTGAATGTGGAGATGTTCCAGGGGAATTTTCCCGGGGAAATTTTAAGGAGGGTTGGAATTGTCTGGTGGATTTTCAAGAGTTTAGTTGAATTCAGGTTATGAAAATGGCTTGAAAGCAATATACCAAGAGCTTAAAAGAGTATTAAGTTGACAAACATTTCAACGACCTGTGGATTCTTTCGAGCAAAGGTTCAGTAAAAGGAAAACAACTTGAGCAACAAAGGAGTTACTCAAGTGTATATTATCCATGTCATCCCTGAGGAGCTTTGGATAACAAATTCAATTCTTTATAAAATTAATTAAAAAACTTTTTCCACAAAAAAAGTTTTTCAAAGATAAGTAAAGAGCTCTGTTAAACCAAAAATGAGCAAAAATAGAATCAAATAATCTACCAAGCGTAAAACTGCCACAAATTAGCATAAATAAATAAATGAAACCCAACACGAACAGAAATTACTATAAATAACTGTATCAAACTCAAAACGAGCAAAAATTAACATGATTAGGACTCACAAACCCTATACCATCTCAAGGCCAGAACACAATTTGCACTTTACTGAAAAAAAATACAAATGAATCTGCATTGTCAGTTTAATATACACATGCTCATATTCATTATTTAAAATCATAACAATTTTTGATTTATTAAAGTTATAAAAGTGAAAACATTAATTTTTTTTCACTGAGTGCAAAATATGTTCTGTCCTTGAGAAGGCATAGGGGCTGTGAGCCCTAATCATGTTAATTTCTGCTCGTTTTGAGTTTGACTCGTATATTTATGGTAATTGGATAAAAAAAACAGGTTTTTTTTTAGCTGAGAGTAAGGAGTGACATTAAAACTTAAAACGAACAGAAATTATTCTGTATACGAAACGGGCTGTCCCCTCCTCAACGCCTTGCTCTTTACGCTAAAGTTTTTTATTCTTTAAAAAAAAATATTTGTGAGAAAAGTCAAACTTTAGCATAAAGAGCGAGGTGTTGAGGAGGGGACAGCCTCTTTCATATATAAAATAATTTCTGTTCGTTTTAAGTTTTAATGTCGCTCCTTTACTGTCAGTAAAAAAAAAGTGGTTTTATTCATTTAATTTCTGAAGGTCTTTGAATTAATGCACGTTATGGTTTTGGATCACCGTATATGAATAATTAACACGAAATTTGTATATTAATTTCATTTTTTTTTTATAATGGCTTTCTCGAAATTTTGATCGGTCGATTTTGAGAAAAAGGCGGCGGAAAAGAGGGCCTAGTTGCCTTCCAATATTTTGGTTACTTAAAAAGGGCACTAGAACTTTTAATTTTATTTAAGAACGTTTTTATTAGTAATAAATATACGTAACAAACGAATTAACTTATGTAAAGAACTTTTATATTCTTATATTTTTATTATGTATATTAAGGGGTTCACCCCCTAGTCAATACCTCGCTATTTACGCTAAAGTTCAAATTTTGCTCTAATTCTTTATGAATGACCCTTAATCACAAAGGCCATTTAATTAGAACGAACAGCTTTTATGAAATTACTAAAAAAATCTCTAGCGTAAAGAGCGAGGTATTGACTAGGGGACGAACCCCCTCATATACGTAATAATTTCTGTTCGTTTTAAGCTTTGATGTTGCTCCTTACTTTCAATTGAAAAAACTTGTTTTTTTTATTTAATTTCTTATCGTTTTTTAAATAATGCTGGGAAATCTGGTGCCCCTTCACAGCAATGTCCCTTCCCCCGTGATAACTTCCTCCATGGAATATCCTCCCACGTAACCCTCGACCTCCCCCCACTACTAGAAACAAATTCCCCGTAAAAATGTCTGTATACTTGCAGCCCCTCCTCCGTGGACTGTGGGGGATTAAGTCATGCTCAAAGATATAGTTTTTATGTTTTTCGACTATGATGAACAAAATGGCTATCTCAAATTTTGATCGAGAGACTTCGGGTAAAAATGAGCATGGGTGGGGTGCTAGTAGCCCTCTATTTTTGGTCACTTAAAAATGCAACAGAATTGTTAATTTCCGTTCGAATGAGCCCTCCCGCGATATTGTAGAACCAATGGGTCGATACGATCATTCCAGAGGAAAAAAAACAAATAAACACGCATCCGGGATCTTTCTTCTGGCAAAAAAAATACAAAATTCCACATTTTGCAGATAGGAGCTGGAAAAACAATACAGTAGGTTTTTTTATATGCTAAATCTGGTGGTGTGATTTGGTTGGTTGGTTGGTGTGATTTGGTTGTGTGATGAAGGTTCTATGAGTTTTAAGGTGTAGGTCACCCTTTTTTCGACAATAAGGAAAATTTTCTCAGGCTAGTAAATTTTGATGGGCAAGATTAAACTTTATGAAACTTATATATTTGAAATCAGCATAAGAATTTGATTCTTTTGATGTATCTATTGGTATCAAAATTCCCTTTTTTTAGAGTTTCGGTTACTATTGAGCTTACAGCTCGTTACCACGAACTGCTTGATTTCTATTCGTTTTGAGTTTCATTTGTTTATTGATAGTGATTTCTGATAAATTTTCCCTTGGAAAATTATTTGACTTTATTTCTTCTCATTTTTAGCTTAACGGAGCTCTTTACTTTTGTTTGAAAAAGTTGCTATGTGGAAAAACATTTTTAGATCAATTCCTCAGACAAATATTTAAACTCCCAATCTAGGACTTACCGATTAATTTAAAAGTTTTCATGTATATAACTTAAAAGTGAGCAGTGAGGGGGAGTTATGGGGGGCAGTATCCCTTACTCTATCTTGGATAGGCCTTTACTTCCTTTTATGAGAAGGTAAGAAGTGGCATTAAAGTTTAAAACAAACAGAAATTATTCATTATATATGGAGGGGGGCTGCCACTTCCTCCTGTCTTCACTCTTTATGCTCAGGTCTGACGTTTTGTCCCAATCCCTTAACAAAAAGGGCCGTTAAAAAATAATTAAACCGAAATATATTATAGCCCGATAAAATCCGGCCAAAAATGATTTATAGAAACAAGAATCTTACAATCTAAAGGTTAGAGTGTCATTTCTACTTTACTGAAAACAATTTTTATTTCAAGCAGTGTGTTTTATTTGTCATAGCATGAACAACAACTTTACTTAAAAAATAAACGAATATTAAATAAAAGGTGCACAATCCAGGGAATATATGTGAGCTATAATATAAGGTACAACAGATCATTCTTGCTGAAAATCGACAAAAGAGAGTTCCAGGACTTCTCTCACATTTAATGAAAGCCATCTTCATTGCCACTAAATTTTCTAATTCCTCCTGATGACGCACTTTATATTAGCTGCATTTATTCAGCTATTAGTAGGCTAATAAGGACAAAAAGAAGGGCAATTAGTGCTTAAGATTAGGTTTCTGAGACTGGACATTTTTGAAAAAAGCTTATCAAAACAGCGGTAGTAACCATTGCAATTAACTATAGTAATTAAAAAAATGAAGCAACAACAGAATCTATTGGGTTCGATGCTGCACACTGAAAAACTGCACAATTATGCTTTGAATGTTTTCTTTCAACTAGAGCTCAAAAGCTCCTTGAATTAGTTCTGAATGACCTGTAAGTTTTGGATTGGCCAAAATATATAGAGATTGACCGATTTGTTTTTGAAGCAAAAAGTTAAGCAACCTAAAGGGTAGTGTCAAAATTGTACCAATCAGAAGAAAAGGTGACATGGCAACGTTGAAAACAGCAACTGAAATGAAAACCATTGCATTTTTCAATGCTTGCCATTTACTTTTGGAGACATTTGGCGTAAGATCTGTAAAAAAAGAAGATGGTAAAGGCACTATGCAAGCGTTGTTGGAAATGACGGAAGTCAAGAGTTATAATCCATTAGAACAATTTTAGTACCATATAAAATCGGCATTTTTAAAGCTAAATCTGCTAAATCAGAAAACTTAAGCCTTTTTTTAAGAGTAATATTTACTTTTTTATATCGTAGGTATTTTACACATATATACGAATGTCATTGCAAAAGCAAGAAACGATACTTTCGCAACAAACATACGTCAAAGAGACTAATTACCATACTTAAACGACTGAAGCCTAACTATTTGTTTTTTGTACCATAAGAAATCTTCCTTCCCTCATATATTCTCAAAGTTTCTGATCTAAAGCTTTTATGACTCTCACATCTTTGTCACGACTTAATGCAGTCTCAAAATGCCATGTTTGTCATTCCTTAACAAGCTCCTTATCATTAAGTTAGGCTCTACTCCTGTCTAAAGCTGAGAGCAGTCAGCTCTCACACATGCTAATAAAATATCCCACCCAATAATACACCAGGAAATATCTTACATATCATCTGCTATTTTATCCACAACCATCATTCCATACCTCTCTAATTTATAATTTACTACCATCCTTTGTTTCGTTACTTTTCTCTTATTCTTGCAAGAGAAATCACACAAAGACCATTCTTCCTTCTTTTAAGCTTGATAATGTTCCCGGCTTATTTTTAATTTTTTTTTCATAAGACATTTGTCCTGTTTTGCAAACTATGTTCCCAAAATGTTTTCACCATCTTTTACCGTATCAAATTCTATATTTTAGAATTTCACTTCCAAATATTGTTTTAATGTTCCTATCACATTATCATCCTAGATTCTCTAAGCATCTGAACTATCTGGTAAGTAATCAGTCTTCCTAAATACAGCTTTCAATTAACCCAAGATTTTACTACTCTGTCATCTTTACTTTTATCATGAGTTGCGAGACTTCTATACACCTCAATATCTTGTTTGCGTCAATCCAGTCTTTGATTATTCCAAAACCATCAATAAAACTAACATATCAATAAAATATTCCAATATTATACATGGAAGTAATCTATAGATAATCCACTATTTTATCCCAAACCCCCAGTTCACATCTCCCTCATTTACATTTTAATACCATCTTTATTTTTGTTACTTTTCTCTTATCGAACAAAGAGAAATCATACAAAGACTATATTTTCTTCTAATAAGCTTGAAACTTTTTGGTAGTGTTTCTGACCTATTTTCTGCTTTCCTTCCTAAGACATTTGTCCCTGCTTTGCAAACTATTTTCCTAAAATCATTTTCTTCCTCTTCTACCTTACCAAATTTTTAATTTTTAAATTTTATTTCCAATTATTCTTGGAATACTCCTATCAAATTATCATCCTGGAGTCTATCAGTATCATAAATACCTGGTAAGTAATCAGTTTTTCTAAATTCTGGTTTAAATTAACCTGGGACTCTACTTCTTCGTCATCTTTACTTTTAACATCAATTAGGGGACTTATATATTCCTCAGTCTCTTGTATTGATTATACCAGTCTTCGATTAAGCCAACATCATCAATAAGGTCCAGCCGTCTTATCATTGAGCCAATACCATGTTTACTTGCTGGCCATTCTAAGACCCAACGACGTGTTGGATACAACTAGGTTAATTTATTTGCAAAGTTATAGCAGTGTATTACCATTCCTGTTTTCCTTTCCAATAAAGCTGTAAAGGTGCTTAAGCTAAGCAGCAAAATATTTCTAATTGTACTAATAAGGGCATTTGTTTCTACTAATAGAAACACTATATTTTTACGCTGGATCTTGTCTATTTGCTCCTGCAACTGGATGTAAAAAAAATGTATATGAGCCAATACTCTTATTGTCAGTCAATTTTACTCGGTTGAATTGTCAGTCAATACATTACGACTTGGTGCCCTGTACGCTGTACTGATAATATGTACAACTAGAATTCAAAATCTTGGCGGGGAGAGTCCAAATCATCCAACAAGGTAAAATAAAGATAAAATCAGGGTAAAATCAATTATTCAATTAAAATTTAATCCAAACAGTATTCATGCAAAGTCGTGACTTCCCATGATACAATTTTCCTATGGTTTAACTAATAAAAATCGTCTAAAAAAGAAGAAATCGTCTAAAAATCGTCTAAAATTTGCCACCAAAGAAGAAACAATGAGGAAAATTAAGTTCCAAAAACCTGCCTCAAGAGAAACTCACATCATGTGATCTATCCCAAGATTAAATAAAAAAAACAAGTTTTTTTTTAAACTGAAAGTAAGGAGCAACATTAAAACTTAAAACGAACAGAAATTATTCCGTATATGAAAGGGGCTGTCCCCTCCTTAACGCCTCACTCTTTACACTAAAGTTTTTTTTTTTACAAAAAAATAGAGCTGTGAGAAAGAGTCAAACGTTAGCGTAAAGAGCGAGGCGTTGAGGAGGGGACAGCCCCTGTCATATACGAAATTTGTTCTTTTTAGGTTTTAATGTTGCTCCTTACTTTCAGTTAAAAAACTTGTTTTTTTATTTAATTTTTGAACGTTTTTGAATTAATGCAGGTTTTGATTTTGGCTCACCGTAAATGAATAATTAAAACGAAATTTGCATACTAATTCCACTTTTATTTGGTTAAATGGCTTTCTCGAAAGTTGTTTAATTTTATTTACGAGCGTTTTTATTAGTAATAAATATATGTAACTTACGAAATAACTTACATAACGAACTTCTATATTCATATATTTTAAATACGTACATTAGGGGGTTCGCTCCCTATTCAATACCTCCCTGTTTACGCTAAAGTTCGAATTGTGTTCCAATTCTTTAAAAATGACCCTTTAATCATAAAGGCTGTTAATTAGAATAAATAACTCTTATGAAAGTAATAAAAAAATTTTGGCTTAAAGAGCAATGTATTGACTAGGGGGTGAACCCAATCATATACATAATAATTTGTGTTCGTTTTAAGTTTTGATGTTGCTCCTTACTTTCAGCTGAAAAACTTGTTTTTTTTTATATTTAATTTCTGATCGTTTTTTAAATAATGCTGGGAAATCCAGCCCCCCCTTCATTGCACTGTACCTTCCCCCAGAAAAACTTCCTCCATGGAAAGATCATCCGACATAACCACCGACCCGCCCCGCTACCAGAAAAAATCCCCCTGATAACGTCTGTATACTTCCCAATAGCCAATACTATATGTAAACATTGGGTAAAGTTCATAACTTTCAGCCCTCCCCCCGAAGACTTTGGGGGATTAAGTCATCCTAAAAGACATATTTATTATATTTTCGATCATGTTGACCAAAATGACTATCTCAAAATTTTGATCGGGTGACTTTGGAAAAAAATGAGCGTGGGAGGGGGCCTAGTTGCCCTCCATTTTTTTGGTTACTTATAAAGGGCACTAGAACTTTTAATTTCAGTTCGAATTAGCCCTCCCAAGATATTCTAGGACCACTGGGTCAACACGATCACCCCTGGGAAAAAAACAACCAAAAAAACAAAAAACAAATAAAGTCGCATCCGTGATGTTTCCTCTGGCAACAAATACAAAATTTCATATTTTTGCAGATAGGAGTTTGAAACCTCTACATTAGGGTTCTCTGATACGGTAAATCTGATGGTGTGATTTTCATTAAGGTTCTATAACTTTTAGGGGGTATTTTTCCATTTTTTCGAAAATTAGGCAAATTTTCTCAGGTGCGTAACTTTTGATGGGTAAAACTAAACTTGATGAAACTTATATATTTGAAATCAGCATTAAAATATGATTCTTTTGATGTATCTACTGGTATCATTTAAAGTTTTTTAGAGTTTCGGTAACTGTTGAGCCGGGTCGCTCCTTACTTACAGTTCGTTACCACGAACTGTTTGAAAATACACGCCCCTGGAAAGACCTGAACCCAGCCAACCTTGAGCTTAAAATATTTTACATTTTTCATAAAACTAGAGTAATTCCTGAAGATTTTTTTTTTAATTTGAGAGAATAGCAGCAATTGGATTGTTCTCAATAATTAGCAACAACTTTTTTGTCAATGAAATTCAAAAAGATAAATTTAGATTGCCAAGTTTACCGAACCGTCACCAATAGCTTACTATAAACAATAAAAGATTTAATACCTTTCTCTGGGTAGCATCGTGCTTCACCATTTTCTAAGAGCTCTTTAAACCCATCACTACAGTCACAGTTATATGCACCTATATTGTTTTGGCACAAAGCAGCAGCATCTCCAAGGGAAGAACACTGGGATGTTCCAAGTTTACATTCATCGACATCTAAAGTAAAAATTTACGACTTTAGTTCAAACACTTAACTAGTTTTGTTATCTAATATGATTTTAATACCACCCTGAGACTGGGCATAATTATATTATTTTGCATAGAAAGCTTTCGCTTTTTTTTTAATTTAAAAATGAAACTTTTAAATGCAACGGAAAAGAATTTTACTGCTGAACATCATTACCAAAATTGAATTTAAAGCCTTAAGAAGTATTTTAAAATGAATCATTAGATTCATTTCAATAAACCAAATATAGAAAGAGTTTCTAGCAAAAAACAAAATGTAAAGTCGGCATAAGGATGGCAATAAGGAAAAATTTGAATACCACTCGCTAAGTAAAAAAAAAAAAAAAACATTCGTAAAACTATTATCTCTTAATGCAGTTTTAGTAATACCAACAGAATTTGCTTGGTGGGTTCAATGGTCATTTAAGACTGATATTTTTTTCGCTTGAGTAGAATCCAACAAAATATATTTTATTCAAATGCTATGGTGTCTATTAATTTATATTTTTTATTGGTCTCTTATCAAACACGGTAAAAATTCTAATTATTTAATATTATAGCGTTTACCTTTTCAAAACTCTCCAGAATGTTACATAAAAACAATAAAACTAGACATTTTCAAATAAAAAATAAAAGGAAAATGTGAGAAAAAAAGAATACCCTAACGTATAACCTAGCATTTGAAAAACGTCCCCTCCAAAAACAACAAAATAGTGATCGTTTTTACACCCGGTTACAATTTATATTTAATTTTTGGCTCTATCTATATTCAGTTTTAGATTAGTTTATTCATATTTTTGTATTTCTTTTTTTTATTAAGCATCTAATTATTTATTATCCCAGAAAGTGTGTAATTCTACAAAGTTAATAGCATAAGCTAGCTGGGAGCTTTCAAGCCTGTAATAAGTACAAAAAAATAAATTTGGTTTGAAAGTCCTTTTGATACCCATATTCATATTGTTTTTCTTGTTTTTTTTTATTAATCATTTGTTTTTTTTGAACGATACAAGGCACTCTTCAATATAAAGATGACAACAAAAGTACTTTTTCTGAAATCGACCTATGTGATATCAAATTTTACTCTCAGTCCTTAACGTCTATGGTTTAAGACACACCTTCAACACTTTTCTGATGAAAACCTACTTCAGATTTCAGATTGATGAAAACCTACTTCAGATTGATGAAAACCTACTTCAGATATCAGATTTCTGATATCCAATTAAGTTTGCTCCTTTTAAAAATGCTTTATGCATTTAAGCTTTATGCATTTAAGCTTTATGCATTTAAGCTTTATGCATTTAAGCATTTAAGCTAACGCACATTACACATTAGAAACTAATAATAAAAAAAGAATCAGAAGAAATTGCAAACGTGTTTTGTCAAAAATGATAGTCTAACAAACGATTGTTGCAAAAAAAAAACTACATCCCCGCTCGTACAATTAAAAACTAAAACTAAGTAGAAAGCAGTGCAGTGTGATAAGTCCTGATATAGTTGATCATTTGTAATATTTTAAAATAATGTTAAATATTTGACGTTGTATTCCAAGTAAAAAAAAGTTTTTAAATTGATATAGGTGCTTCTCCGTGCGTTAAAGCTTAATTTTGTTTCTAGAATCCATGGCTCTGTAAGCTAACATCCAGCTCTAAACTATTCAAATCAACTACAGGTTAAATACAAGGAGTATATGGAGATTTGTAGGATAGAATTTAAATAAAAAATTTCTTTCACAATGTGGTTGCCGAATTTGAATTTTACGTCCCAAATAGCACTAGTATATAAACTTATCATATCGAAAGAATTTGACCTTCACGTCAAACAAAATCCATTGAACTTCATGTCAAACATAATCCAAGCAAAATACATAAAAAAAGATGAGCTAAACAATAAAACAATAAAACTAATGGCTTAGTTTTCCTGGTTATTATACAACTCAACAAAAACTCGGAACAAAACTCTTATGATATCTTTCATGTTTAGTGGGGATGGGAGTCAGTTTGGGGACTTTTTGGGATTTTATACAGGACGGTCTGTTGCGGGCAGGAAGGCTGGGATCAGGGATGATGGAACGTAATCAGATAACAGACAGGGTCTTGGTATCGAAACGAAGACACAGGAGGTTCCTTCTGTCGATCAAAGTGGTGACATGGGACTTACTTAGTAGACAATGATATGGAACCTTCCCTTCACCATTAATGATTCTAAGCGCTTGTTTTTGGACATTTTCAATCTTATAAATATGCTATGAAGAAAGACCAAAATGCCAAACTGGACAAAAAAACTCCAGTATTGGCCAAATAAAAGAACAATAAACTTGGAGAAGATCCTTAGGGGTGTAGGAAAGTTTAATCAAAATTCTTAGAAGGGAAACCAAAGGGGAAGCGTGTTTGAGGATGTTTTGAACATGGGTATCTCACTTCGAGTCAGCAGTAATTGTCACCCAAACTAGTTTAATGTATGTGACAGAGATTTTAGGAGGAATGGGGTTTGTGAAAGAAGAGAGTGAATTTAAAAATTAACTGTCATAACTTACGATTTAACTGCTTTAACTTTCATCTTCAACAAAGAAGCCTCCTGTGTGACATCATCAAATAATGTCATAGTTGAGCTTTTAATATTTTGTCGACAAACCTCAAGTGCAGACAGATCGTCCACATACTTCCTTTGCTCTGTGTGGTCAGTCATGGGGCTATAAATTATTATAAGGAATAAAATGGGACCCATCAGGGTTCTCTGTGGGACCCCACAAAAGATAGGAAGGGGATCGGAATAAAAATTTTAATATTTAAGCACTTGAGAACGATTTGTTAAAAAAGAGGCAACAATTTACCAAGAAAGGGACTCAGTTGAAACTCCGTCAGCAGTTTATTTACAAGGATATTGTGGCTAATTAGGTCAAATGCTTCCTTAAGATCAATTAATAAAAGCTTCAACTGCGTATCAGGGTTTTCAAGATTTTTCAGAATGGTGTCAAGAAGACTAAGAAGGTAGTGTGAAGTAGATGTCTCCTTCAGGTTTTCAAACTGTTTTAAGTCAATAAGTTCAAGAATCTCTGCCCTTAACCAATTAGCTAAGAAACCCTCGTACATTTTTAATAAAACTGGGGTCAATGTGAATGGTCGTACTCCGGTAAAATCAATCATGGCTCCCTTCATTTGGATTGGAGTAATATAGCCCAGCTTCCAGCACAACGGGTAACATCTGGAATTACTAATATCATTTTAAAATACTAACAAGAGGCGTTGATAGTTTAGGAATGCTTTTATTACATCAATTGGGATATCAATGGGACAAATACTAGTTTTTTCAGTTTCTGTATTTTTCTATTATTTGCGTCGCTGAAATTTTCGGGAATTTATCTCTTGGAGTTACAGGGCTTAGATGGGGTTCTGTGGGAGGGGGGTACGCCTGCTCAATGCTAGCTAGGTCTTTAGTCAGCTCATTGGCTGTCTGTTCAGGTGGTTCAGTCAGAAGGAAATCAAGGTTTGTGTACGAGTGACCCCCTATTTCTTATACTTTCTTAAACCATTGCTGAGGTTTGCTCTTTTTAAAGCAATTCAATTTATTCTTAACATAACGAGAAGAAACACGATGTATTTCTTTCTTTGTTTGTTGATTAAGGGCTAAGGCATAATTGTTCTTTCCAAGGCAAAAAAGTTTTAGTTTTAAATGGATTAGTCCTTTTATTTTTTTATTAATGTAAGGCTTATCTGAGGAACCTACTTCTTGGCAACCTCTGAGAAAAAAAATGTATTTTGTCATTAATTTTATATGAAACAAACTAACATTTGAATTAATATTTACACACGACAGTAGAGTAGTACATTATACTTTGCTTAATGCCCTAGGATTTACCATGCTATTTGCTTAATGCCCTAGGACCATACTATTTGCTTAATGCTCTACACCTTTTCAAAGAGAGTCAGTACTCCCTCACACAGTTTCACGTGGACATTGCAAAAAATCTGGCAAGCTATAAAGTGATTAAACACGTTTTGAAACTATATTCAAGGTTGTATAAGAGAATTAGACTGTTTTTTTTTTGCTATTGATATCAATTGCACAATGAATTTCACAAGAATATGCAGCGTGTACATTTAAAAAAAGCTGGCAATCTATAATGTGGTCCAACATGTTTTGAGAGTATGGTCATGGTTGTATAAGAAAACACTTTTTGTTATTGATATCAATTGCACAAGAATATACGCTTCGGTTTTACATGCACATTTAAAAAAAAGCTGGCAAGTTATAAAGTAGTTTATATATATAAAAAAAGGCAACACCCATTTTTTAGGAGCCAATCAGAGACAGCGGTGGTTGCTCAATATACGATAACTTGATTGGTGATAAGATTTGAATAAAAGGAAAAGCAATGGGTACATCAATTTACAATGTGAGTAAAGTTTACTAAATTTCTTAATTTATTTCCAAATAAAACCATTTTACCATCCCACTAGTAAATTCAAATTTCAGGAGGACATAGCCCCCTCCCCTCCCACCGGACAAACCCTACAATATTATGAGTATACTCGCTCGAAAACGCAACGTACGCTCTTTTTTTATTATGTACATAAAAACCCTCCCCCCTGCTCTGTTTACGGGCTTAATTCTTTTGAAAGAGTTATGTCGTTCAAAATGTCAGTTTCCTCATTCATTCTATTAAAATGCGTTTTCTTTATCTGTTTAAATAGAAACATCTGTTTATAATTACAGAAAGGGTCCCCTTTGGAAGCAAAACTTCGCACGTATCGTATCTGAAAACAAAAGCTTGGTGATTAAGACAGGTTTTGTGTAATTCTAGCCAGAAACTCAGAATTGATAGGGACCAAGATGGAACGATGCCACATTGACTGTGTGTGTGTGTGTGAGCGGTGCATGAGCTGTTCCTTTTTCTGTCTAGGCCTACTCGATAATTCATTTAGAAATTATAATGAATACTGCAAATTCAATAACGACGTAATGATTTTCACTTTTTTGTTGTGTGTTTGTGTGTGACTGTGTGTGTGTGTGTGTGTGTGTGTGTGTGTGTGTGTTTGTGTGTGTGTGTGTGTGTGTGTGGGTTTGTGTGTGTTTGTTTGTGTTTGTGTGTGTGTGGGTGTGTGTGTGTGTGTGTGTGTGTGTGTGTGTGTGTGTGTGTGTGTGTGTGTGTGTGTGTGTGTGTGTGTGTGTGTGTGTGTGTGTGTGTGTGTGTGTGTGTGTGTGTGTGTGTGTGTGTGTGTGTGTGTGTGTGTGTGTGTGTGTGTGTGTGTGTGTGTGTGTGTGTGTGTGTGTGTGTGTGTGTATGTGTGTGTGTGTGTATGTGTGTATGTGTGTGTGTGTGTGTGTGTATGTATGTATGTGTGTTTGTGTGTATATGTGTTTGTGTTTGTGTGTCTGTTTCTATGTGAGTATATGTGTGTGTGTGTCTGTGTTTGCGTAGATTCTTTTTATGGTCAAATTAAAAGTGAGTAAAGCCTTTGAAATGCGATGCATAACTGATGTTTGAACAATGTTGTCAATTTAAAATAGGGTCTAGCGTTATGATATACTAAAAAATTGATATTACTATTCAATTATTTTCAGTGTAAGCCAATATAATTACCTCATTCTTTTATTCTAACTTAACTTTTAGGAATAGGACTTCTAGAATAAGGATTCATTCCCTCGACTAAATCAGTTTCTTCATGTATAATGATGAACAAAAGACTATTAATTCTCCGTATTCTTCTTCTTCTTCTTATCTAGCTAAACGTTGCGCTGTGTTTGTCACACCAACTAGTAAATATTTATCGGGGTTTTATTTTTTCCATTCAATTATTTTCATTGTAAGCCAATATAATGCTAGGGAGTAAATTAAGTTTTGAGGGGGGTAAAAATGGTAGTTATTTAATACCTGGTAAACAGGTGACTTGAAATGCTTCATTAGAAAAAGGTTATTGCTAATGCTACCTCCTCGACAGATATTTTTTTATTGTATTTTATAGCTATTAGCCAAAAGTTGCTCTGTGTTTGTCACACCAACTGGTAAAAATTTATCGGGGTTTTATTTTTTTTGTTCAATTATTTTTAGTGTAAGCCAATATAATTAACTAATTCTTTTATTCTAACTTAACCTGCAGAAATAGGACTTCTAGAATAAGGATTCATTCCCTCGACTAAAGAAGTTTTTTGATGTATAATAGTGAACAAAAGACTATTAATTCTCCGTATTCTTCTTCTTCTTCTTATCTAGCTAAACGTTGCGCTGTGTTAGTCACACCAACTAGTAAATATTTATCGGGGTTTTATTTTTTCGTTCAATTATTTTCAGTGTAAGCCAATATAAAGCTAGGGGGTAAATTAAGTTTTGAGGGGGGTAAAAATGGTAGTTATTTAGTAGCCGGTAAACAGGTGACTTGAAATGCTTCATTAGAAATAGGTTATTGCTAATGATACCTCCTCAACAGAGGACTTCGAAATTATTCAACATTTTTTTTTTGTTTACGTATCTTAAATTGACATAAAATATGCTTATGGCTCTAACAATTGTACTCTATGCTTACCCAGAGACACGATGCGGCTTTCCCACCCCCACCCCCCATTCTTTTTTTTTCTTTTTTTTTTATTGGACTAAATTCTTTTTGGACTTCGAAATTATTTATTTATTAATCCACATAACGGTAAGCTAAAAAGCTTGTTGTACTAATACAATACATAATAAAATGAAAGGCAACACAAAGGTCTAAACTGAAAAGGCACTTGTGTAAAACTGGCTATCAACCAACATATTCTTAAACGATTCAACTGATCCGGCTTCAACAACTTCTGGCGGTAAATTATTCCAAGAGTCTGTGACCCTTTTAACAAATGAATTGTGTCCGATTTTCCTGTGGGTTCTTGGTGGGTAAATTTTATAAGGATGCTGTCGTGTCAAGTGGTAGTGGCTGAATTCGAAAAATTTTCCTACCTCAATATCGTCCACGCCTTTGATTATTTTGAATGTGTTTATGAGGTCAGTACGGCGACGTCGGAAATTCAGTGAAGGAAGTTGGAGCCTAGTTAGTCTTTGTGAGTAAGGAAGGTGTTTCAAATAAGGAATCATTTTTGTCGCCCGCCTCTAAATCTTTTCAACTCGGTGCTCGTCTTTTACATTCAGAAGAAACAAAACAGAGGTATTATATTTAACAACTGGCCGAACAAATGATTTATAAAGTAACATAAAATTCTTAAGATTAAACTTCCCGAAATTCCGTTTTAAAGTGAGGAGTTGGTAATTTGCATTTCTTACTACAGTCGAAACATGTCTATCAAATTTTAAATGTGTATCAAAGTGAACACCGAGGTCGCGTACAAATTCTTCTGACGGTATCTGTGAGCCAGATAGGGAGTATGCACGGCTGGGCTGATTTTTATTCCCGTAATGAAGCACTGCACATTTTGATGCATTTACAAACATCGAATTAGACTCGCACCATCGTGTTATTGAATCAAGATCTTCTTGAAGCATAGGCTCATCATCGATAGTTAATATTGGTCGGCAAATTTCAGCATCATCAGCAAACAACTTCACTGACGAATGACGAACACAAATTGGTAAATCATTGATGAAAATACAGAAGAGTATAGGGCCCAAGCAACTACCCTGGGGTACCCCACTCAGGACATCAATTGATCGAGATGCTGCTTCACCGACAACTACCAGTTGAAACCTACCACGCAAATAATCAGTAATCCAATCAACATTTCTTACACCAATATTATAGAGTCGATATTTTTCAACTAGTTGTGACATAGAAACTTTGTCAAAAGCTTTGGCGAAGTCTATGTAAATGCAAGCAAACGGTATGCCAAAATCAGCATGATGCTGAAAATCAATAATAAATTCCAGAAGTTGAGTGTTGCAAGACCTTCTCTTATGAAGGTCCAGAAAAGAGAAGAGACAGAGGTTTTGAGTCTTATTTTCAATCGCAGTCGATTCACTGATTATTTTCCAGCCGATTGATACCAAAGTCTGTCAAAATCGATAGTGTTTGCCACAAAAATCAAGTTTATTTCAATTAGAATAAAAAGCACGTGTTATCACCAGCGTTGCCAAAAAACAACCAGCCAACAACCAACCAGCATTATTCAACTTTTTTTTTTCGTATCTTGAAATGACATGAAATATCTTTATGGCTCTAAAAATTGTACTCTATGCTTGCCCAGAGACACGATGCGGCTTTCCCACTGTTACTCTATGGCCAATTATCGACACTACCTTGTTTATTGCATGTATTAAATCAGTATTTTTTACACAGTTGAACGATAAACACATAACTAATATCTCTAAAAAGTGAAGATGAAGCATTTTAAGAAAGTGTGTTCACATGATAGTGTTATTGTAGCATTGGATGCTGACAAGGAGAAGTATTTACACTATGAAATAAGTACAAGTTGTAGCACTATTTGAAACGTATGCGTGCATTGTCATGACATTAAGGAATTGAATTTCTTTGGAGTACCAAAAAAATTCAACTCTTATGATGGTGGATATGCGAGATTGAGATCTCCGGAGATGATTGCACTCAAAGATAATGCCAACATAAAATAATAGTTGATAAAGAGGGGCATCTTCTTGCTAGTGCTTGTGGTAACATGTTACCCAGTGTTAAACCATATCGTCAGCTTTCGGGTATTAGCTTTCAAATGAAAGCAAAGACGAAAAGAAAGGCCTACTCTTCTACTAATATCATAAACCATATCCTGTCTACGTGCCGAAACTGTTACCTGTGTAAAAATAGTGTGATATATATACAGTGATATTGCTAGAAAAATAAAAAGGACATTGGCAGAAAATATCACTAAGGAATATAAAGATGAATCGATGAAAAACAAAGTACCAGCAAACGTTACTGCCATTGATCAAACCGTCAATGAATCAAATAATACCAAAGGCGAAAAGCATATTGAGCCTGTCGATGACACACCTATAAAAATTGTGTATGAGTCAAAATGGAATAATCATTATTCTATTGATTACGAACTAAGAGAAGACAATAGCTATAGTATCAAGAGAGAACATGGTGAACCATTTTATGGAACAGATTCAAAATGTCCAAAGTTGTTCATTGATATTAATAATGTATAATAATATATATTTTTTGTATTAATATTCTACACAACATTATTTCATTAAAAATATATTATGCATTACATTGTTATGTTTTCATTATTTTTAGAGTAAGCTAGCATATCGAACGTTTCGAATGTCTATTAAAACATCGGTGATGTAAGAAAAGGAATTTACATACATCATATATCGGATAGATAGGTCAACATCTATTGACAGATACTTGGGATAGCATTGAAAAAAATCAAAGTATCAGAGTGAATAAATTCTTTATCGATGTCTTTTGACAGATACGTTTGATAACACTGACATAATTTAAGTATCAAATTGAACAAATTCTTTATTAACATTCTTTATCGATATCATATGTCGGATATGTCGGATAACATTGCCAAAATCTATCTATTAGAATGAATAAATTCTCTATAATCATCCATTGTCACATTTGTCTTCATTATGAAAAAATTGTGAGTAAGTAATCAACAAACTTTCTTAAATTCACCTCATGGATAGGCAATACATACATTATAAAAAAAATTCAATTTTCAGACTTCATTTGTTTGAAACAGATACGGAGAGTTCTATGACTCCTCCCCGCACTGACTTCTAATGGTTTTATGACTCCTCCCCACAATGAATTCAGATGGTTTTACGACTCATCCCCCTAGCCATAGCTCCACTGAACCTAGAGCGAGGGTTTAAAAGTTTGATGAAGTACTTCTCTACTTAATAGCTAAAATAATATCTTCTAAGATGACAGGACTGTATGACACAGAACTTATCGGTGTAAAAAAATAATCTTGTGGTGTTATTTTGAATGTTCTTTTTTATTTTTGTCTATGGGACTCGAAGAAATTAACAGTATCATTGGATAGTGAACTATAATCTGTTTGAGTATGATGAAAGCTTTCGGAGTACTGCATTACGTCATATAAGCAGACTGGGATTCTATAATAGAGTGATTATACCACTTAATAATACTGGTCAGGAACTGAGAAATGTTCAGGAGGAAGTCAGTGAAATATGCAGCTTTTTCGGGGTTGAAGCACTCTACGTAAAGGGCAATGTACCTACAGATAAAGTTTTAATTCAAAAGTGTGACATTAGGATTCCACTTTTCAATCTAGAAGAGTTTAAGTGTCCTAAATTTGAAGGGGGTTATCACCGTCCTGAAGACGAGGTTAGGTTCTTCGCGCAGTGGATACCAAAGGACATACCTGATCGTGATAAATCCATAAGACATGGTAAAAACTATTCTTTATCATGGGACCATCGTTTCTGGATGTTTAAGAGTGAACTCTAAGTACTATTTTATGTAAATTTTTTTTTTTCCTTAAAAAAATCTTTTAATACGTTTAAGCAATAAATATCTTTAAGCTTAAACCGTCTTTATTCTTTAGAGTAGTTCTATTCATTTCATTAAATTATGAAGAAATTGTAAGTAAGTAACAATCGCTTTCTTCAAGTCGCTTCCTGGACACAATACAGATATTTAATTCAAGAAATCATTATAAAATCGCAAGTAAGTAATAAAATATTTATTTTTTTCACCTATTGGATACACAATACGGAAATTTCATTCAAGAAATTATGAAGAAATTGTATATATGTAACAAACTCATTCTTGAAGTTACCTCCTGCATACACATTGCAGAAATTTACTTCAAGTATTTATGAAAAAATTGTAAGTAAGTAACAATGTGTCTGTGT
>NC_142797.1:87403545-87518596 GCF_049724085.1 Artemia sp. Qi Xiang Cuo
TAAATTGATGTACCCATTGCTTCTTGTTCAAATCCTATCACCAATCAAGTTATCGTATATTGAGCAACCGCCGCTGTCTCTGATTGGCTCCTAAAAAATGGGTGTTGCCTTTTTTATATATATATATATAAACTACTTTATAACTTGCCAGCTTTTTTTTAAATGTGCATGTAAAACCGAAGTGTATATTCTTGTGCAATTGATATCAATAACAAAAAGCGTTGTCTTATAAAACCATGACCATACTCTCAAAACATGTTGGACCACATTATAGATTGCCAGCTTTTTTTAAATGTACACGCAGCATGTTCTTGTGAAATTCATTGTGCAATTGATATCAATATCAAAAAAAAACAGTCTAATTCTCTTATACAACCTTGACTATAGTTTCAAAACGTGTTTAATCACTTTATAGCTTGCCAGATTTTTTGCAATGTCCACGTGAAACTGTGTGAGGGAGTACTGACTCTCTTTGAAAAGGTGTAGAGCATTAAGCAAATAGCATGGTCCTAGGGCATTAAGCAAATAGCATGGTAAATCTTAGGGCATTAAGCAAAGTATAATGTACTACTCTACTCACGACACAACATCATCCCAACTTTCAGACGTAATCCAAGATCCTAAATCAAAAAGCTTTTGTCTTGTTATTGGCCTGTACAAAAATTCAGAAACAGAGTAATTCGTTTTAAAAATAAGCAGTGGTTTCAATTGTAGCATGAAATGATAGCTACCACTGAGGGGGGAAGGATAGTTTGAGTATTGTAAAAGGTTTTAAGATTGTTGCAAATGACATCCAAACTGGCTACACCTTTTGTTGTAGGGTAATCAACAATTGGCATGAGCTTCAGATCTTTGAATAGATAATTAAGACTCAATTTATTGTGCGTCTCCTGCTATAAAAATTCCTCATTTGAATATCGTCACGAAGTCAAGAATTACTTCTAGAATATCATAAAAATTACGACGAAAACAAACATTCTGTCCGGGTGAATAATAAAATGAATAAATGATTAAATTAATGCAAGGACGAGGCATGCATTTGGGCTTAGTAGATCTTGAAGAATTAAAAGATTAGTTTCATAAGTGGCCATGTTAAGGGTCTTGAAGAGGGTAGCAAATTTCCAACTAAAGGCTCACTTTGGTCTTCTACTGGTACTGAGTGATAATTCTTGATTGGTTTTTGTTCAAACGAGGTGTAGCATGTCTACCTTTCTGCTTAAACTTTCATTGAGAAGGAGGTGCGGGTACGGGTACATTATATAGCTTCAATCATTAACACATCCAATCATAAGGACGCACGAGCACACAAAACAGAGCTTATAGGAGCCACCTTCCTACTGAATGGCTACTGGTGTGACTTTTGTTGAACAGATGAAAGGCTCACTTTAAGCTTGCAATCATAGACAATGGAAATTCTAGTGTGATTTCGGCTCAAACAATTCGTTACCTGCTTATATTTATTCTAAAATGTTAGAGGTTTGAGAGAGGTGACAATGTGAGAGGGGCTCTCGGCTCACTTTGTTCCTCCACTGATCGAAAATCTTTGCATGATTTTGGCTCTAAAAATAAAAAACATATACCATTTCATTGAACATTTGGCCATGGGAAGATTAGGGAAATTGTTGGAAGAGGCCTTGGGGCAATCTGATCCATCAATTACATAATTTAAAATTCATTGCAAGATTCCAGTTCAAAACTCCTATCTCAATATGAAATACTTCAGCATCCCTCACAAATGAATAAATAATGTAAAACAGCTCAACCCTTTTACAAAAAAGCTAGCGATGAGAAGAGCGAAGGTAGGGCTGTTAGATCTACCACTTGTCCACTTCCTGCCTCCGACAATACATAGAGATAATAAACCATTCAGATAATAAGTTGATGTTGGAAAGAAGGGCGAGGGGAGAGTATTGTCGAGGGAGACTTAGTGCCTCCATTGATACATATAGAAATCGTTGACAATCTTTTTTAAAAGAAAGCGCTACGACCCAATATTTCTGCCAAAACATTCCCAGCGGGAGAGGAATAAGAACAGAAAAGAATATTGATTGCTTTTACATCGAGTCAGGGCTTGGTTTATTTTTTTCACAAAGTATGGCACTTTCTAGAAATAAATTGAAATCAGTAAAACTAAAAGGAAAAAAAAAGAATGGACAAAACTAAATTCTCTCTGCCACAGCACAAAAAAAACCATCGATATTAGAGCTATACTAATGAGCATTCAAAAATAAAAATTGTTATACTAACCACGACAGATTTTTTTGCTGATACTAAACCCAACTGAACAGTGACACTGGAATGATGTTACTACACACATAGATGACTCTGTACATGAGTTTGACGTTTCTGTACATGTGGCTCCTATGTCTCCTGCGGCTTGGCATACGCTTGTTTCCCCTCCATACGGAAAGCAGGATCTAACTTCGTTAGTTACTACAAAAAAGAAAATAGCAACAGTTTGTGTAGTTTGTCAAGAACCTGCATATCGATGGACCATAATTTATTTATATAATAGTCGTTTTATCTAATAGGAAAATTTAATATGTTTTGATTTGGCAAATATAGCTGTATTTTAGAATTCAAACTTTGTGCACCTAATTAGGCCCTTTTAAGCACCTCTTTTGCTGTATTTGCTGTGACGGTTCAACTTAATTTATTTTTATGATGTAATTAGCCAATTGGTCATTAAAAAATTACTGTCTTAATATACAGATAGCTTCTGCCTGCTTAGTCACTTTTACTTGTCACTAGTAGGGTCGTATAATAATCAAACGAACTGTAAGTAAGGTAACGAACTGTAAGTAAGGAGCGACCCGGCTCAATGGAAACCGAAACTCTAAAAACGGGATTTTGATAACAATAGATACATACAAGGAATTAGATTTTAATGCTGATTTTAAATATATAAGTTTCATCAAGTTTACTCCTACCAATCAAAAGTTACGCGCCTGAGAAAATTTGGCTGATTTTCGAAAAAAGGGGTAAAGACCCTCTAAAAGTTATAGAACCTTACTGAAAATCACACCATCATATTCAGCGTAACAGAGAACCCTACTGTAGAGGTTTAAAGCTCCTATCTACAAAAGTGTTTAATTTTGCATTTTTTGCCAAAAGAAAGATCACGGATGCGTGTTTATTTGTTTGTTTGTTTTTTGTTTGTTTTTTTCCCCAAGAATAATCGTATCGACCCAGAGGTCCTAGAATATCGTGGGATGGCTCATTGGAACGGAAATTAAAAGTTCTAGTGCCCTTTTAGTAGGGAAGGGGTCACTACTCCGAGGCTTACATAATTTATGCATGTTTTTATGGTTTTTCTCACTGAGGACGTTTTTTCATGATTTTTCTCACTGTGGATGTTTTTTCATGGTTTTTATCACTGTTGATGGTTGTTTGATGGTTGTGCGAGTTAGTCAATTTGTTTGTTGTTTTCTTGGATGTCAACATAAGTTCACATCAACAATTGCAGGATGTAGACATCTGGTTATTGGATGTTTCTTGAATGGTTATGAGTATTGGTCAATTTATTTGTTGTTTTCTTGGATGTCAACATAAGTTCACATAAACAATTGCTGGATCTAGACATCTTGGATCTAGGTTATTGTTTGTTTTTTGGTTGGTTATGAGTGTTGGTCAATTTATTTGTTGTTTTCTTGGATGTCAACATAAGTTCACATAAACAATTGCTGAAATATCGACTCTAACGGGACAGGGTCTATGACACCTCTTTCAAGGTCAATTTGTTTGTTATTTCTAAGCGTATTGATCTACTCTAACGTGAAAAGATCACGTGTCTCTTTCTAAGCAAGTCAGGGAATCGAAAATATTAACGGTACAGGATTGCAGAGAATACAAGGAAGGATTTTTGTTGTACTTGTTATTTGTGTGTCAAGAGATTGAAGAAGTGAGAACAGTTTGACTTTACTCATTAGGATATATTGTAATAATGAGTGGAATGTTTACACTATTAAAAGTTGATAGTGGAGTTGGTAGCAATGATACAAGAGCCCCAAACATTGCGATGAAAATCACGAGAGGATCACGGCTTTGTCTGGAATGGGATGAAGTATATACAAGATATGTGATATCTTTGAGTAAATTTAAAATGGAGGATCAATTATTCTTCACTGCAAAAGTTGATATAGCACATGTAAATAGACTTCAAAGTGCTTTAAGTGTATTAGTGAAGCATATCGAAGACAATAAGCTATATTGCTAATTGTACATGTGTAGTATTATTGTTTTAATTATGCAATAAAATTGTTCCGAAATCGAAAATGTTCCCTTTTTTTGGTGGAATAAGTAGAACGAATCATGGTCAGTCTAGAGTCAGCAGTGAGAGTGACAGGATTAAAAAATGAATAAATTTGAGAAACAGAGAATTAGATCGAATCTGGTGATTATGGAAAAACATTTGATTTTGGATAATGATTTTTTTGAATCATCCCTTCAAAGAAAGATATTCTCAGAGGGAACACTTGGCAATATTATGAAAAATGATTCTCCCCCATTGGACTATTGTATGAAACTTGTACCATGTGACTCAAATGTTTATACTCAATTTACTAATATATTCATTGCAATAAAGAAGAATAATATTGAAAATACTCTTTTGAAAACATTGCCATAGATTCAATGTAGATGACTCCCCCTTCGAAAGAGGTAGCGTCACAGAGTTACTCCTCTCACCATTCCTTCCCTCTGAATTAATCGAACGAGGATCAGTTTCGTTTTAGCTATGAGAGAGTTGACATCAGATACCAAAAAATGTTCTATACATGTCCACTATGCATGTACACTCTTTGCAGTTGGTCATCATGTGAGAATTGTACAATTATTGATGACTATAATGAAAAGTGCAAATTATGTAATGCTTTAAATTACATAGAGGATATGCAGCACAAATTAAAGGATGTAATTCATGTCTTGAAGAGATTTGTGACTCTCACCCTAGAGGACATCTATGCTCCAATTGTCACTATGACAAATGGGATCAGTGGGAGAATACTTACCCCGGTAGGATTGTAAAGAACCCCAAACGTGATTTTAGTTTATTTCTATGATATTGGTATCGTCGTGGATTTAAATTATTTTGGGAGGAAGAATCTGGTCTACGATTCAACTGTCGGAGTAACAAGAAACTTTGGTTTCTACTTCATCGTTGTGACGACACTGCCTATTATGACTATAAACCTTGTGATTTTTATTTGGAAGTTATCGAATGTGATTCACCATTTGAAAACACTGTATTTGATATTGCTTCAAATAGACAGATTGAAACACGTGAATTTCATAATATGAATGCAAATAGTATCATTGACTATACAAAGAGATATGACATGAGTGAAGTTACATTATACTTTTGAAAATATGACCCTGAATTTGCAGCCAATCAATATCAATATACAGTGAATCCAAATAATTTACCAGCATTTGTGGTTCACGACAGTTGCCTATACACCGAAGAAGAACAAATCTAAAGTGAAGAATAAAGACATTGTTGTATATACATTTGTCATTTATTAATAAACAAATTCACATACATTTTTTAAGCACTTTACTCGTAGGGCACTAAAATCAATATTATACAGGTCTGAGAGGATTGTTTCCACCATAAAGTTGTTCAGACGTGGATTGTCTACATAAATGTTGAGAAACTGCTTGTACGTATAGCCGCGACATTGTCTTTAGTAAAACCTGGAAATTACATTTTTTTTTACACAAAGGACATTTTTCTAAGAAAAGTAAAGAGCTGCTACACTAAATCAAAGATGAGCAGAAATAATGTTGAATAATTGTTCAAACATAAATTTTCTATAAATTTACTTCTAATGGTATATTTGTTAGAGTGAAAAAACTTTTTTTTCCACACAGGACATTTTTCAACTAAAAGTAAAGAGCTGCTACACTAAATCAAAGATGGCAGAAATAATGTCAAATAATTGTTCAAACGTAAATTTTCTGTAAACATACTTCTAATGGTATATTTGCTAGTGACAAAAACTTTTTTTTCCACAAAGGACATTTTTCAACTAAAAGTAAAGAGCTGCTACACTAAATCAAAGATGAGCAGAATAAATGTCGAATAATTGTTCAAACGTAAATTTTCTATATACTTACTTCTAATGGTATATTTTCTAGAGTGACAAAAACCTTTTTTTTCCACAAAGGACATTTTTCAACTAAAAGTAGAGAGCTGCTACACTAAATCAAAGATGAACAGAAATAATGTCGAATAATTCTTCAAACGTAAATTTTCTGTAAACTTACTTCTAATGGTATATTTTTTAGAGTGACAAAAACTTTTTTTTCCACCATAGGATATTTTTCAACTAAAAGTAAAGAGCTGCTACACTAAATCAAAGATGAGCAGAAATAATGCCAAATAATTGTTCAAACGTAAATTTTGTGTAAACTTACTTCTAATGGTATATTTGTTAGAGTGACAAAAACTTTTTTTCCACAAAGGACATTTTCAACTTAAAAATAACGAGCTGCTACACTAAATCAAAGATGAGCAGAAATAATGTCGAATAATTCTTCAAACGTAAATTTTCTGTAAACTTACTTCTAATGATATATTTGTTAGAGTGACAAAAACTTTCTTCCACAGAGGATATTTTTCAACTAAAAGTAAAGAGATGCTACATAAAATCAAATATGATCACAAATAAATTTGAAAAATTGTTCAAACGTAAATTTTCTGTAAACTTACTTATAAGGGTATATTTTTTAGTGAAAAAAAATTTTTTTCCACAAAGGAAATTTTTAACCTAAAAGTAAAGACCTGCTACACTAAATCAAAGATGAACAGAAATAATGCAAAATTATTTTTAAAACGCAAATATTGTGTAAACTTATTTTCAATGATATATTTTTTAGAGTTACAAAAACCTTTTTTTTCCAAAAACGATGTTTTTCAAAGAAAAGTAAAGAGCTACTACACTAATTCAAAGATGAGCAGAAATAATGTCGAATAATTCTTCAAACGTAAATTTTATGTAAACTTACTTCTAATGGTATATTTGTTAGAGTGACAAAAACTTTTTTCCACAATGGACATTTTTCAACTAAAAGTAAAGATCTGCTACACTAAATCAAAGATGAGCAGAAATAATGTCTAACAATTCTTCAAACGTAAAGTTTCTGTAAACTTACTTCTAATGGTATATTTGTTAGAGTGAAAAAAAACCTTTTTTTCCACAATGAATATTTTTCAACTAAAAGTAATGAGCTGCTACACTAAATCAAAGATGAGCAGATATAATGTCGAATAATTCTTCAAACGTAAATTTTCTGTAAACTTACTTCTAATGGTATATTTGGTGGATTGACAAAAACTTTTTTTTACACAAGAGGATATTTTTCAACTAAAAGTAAAGAGCTGCTACACTAAATCAAAGATGAGCAGAAATAATGCCAAATAATTGTTCAAACGTAAATTTTGTGTAAACTTACTTCTAATGGTATATTTGTTAGAGTGACAAAAATCTTTTTTTTCCAAAAAGGATGTTTTTCAAAGAAAAGTAAAGAGCTGCTACACTAAATCAAAGATGAGCAGAAATAATGTCGAATAATTCTTCAAACGTAAATTTTCTGTAAACTTACTTCTAATGGTATATTGGTTAGAGTGAAAAACAACCTTTTTTTCCACAATGGATATTTTTCAACTAAAAGTAATGAGCTGCTACACTAAATCAAAGATGAGCAGAAATAATGTCGAATAATTCTTCAAAAGTAAATTTTCAGTAAACTTACTTCTAATGGTATATTTGTTAGTGACAAAAACATTTTTTCCACAATGGACATTTTTCAACTAAAAGTAAAGAGTTGCTACACTAAATCAAAGATGAGCAGAAATAATGTCGAATAGTTGTTCAAACGTAAGTTTTCTGTAAACTTACTTCTAATGGTATATTTGTTAGATTGAAAAAAACTTTTTTCCACAAAGGACAATTTTCAATTAAAAGTAAATAGCTGCTACACAAAATCAAAGATGAGCAGAAATAATGTTGAATAATTCTTCAAACGTAAATTTTCTGTAAACTTACTTCTAATGGTATATTTGTTAGAGTGACAAAAAACTTTTTTCCACAAAGGACATTTTTCAACTAAAAGGACAGAGCTGCTAGACTAAATCAAAGATGAGCAGAAATAATGTCATATAATTGTTCAAACGTAAATTTTCTGCAAACTTACTTCTAATGGTATATTTGTTAGAGTAACAAAAACTTTTTTTTCAACAAAGTATATTTTTCAACTAAAAGTAAAGAGCTGCTACACTAAATCAAAGATGAGCAGAAAAAATGTCGAATAATTGTTCAAACGTAAATTTTCTGTAGACTTAATTCTAATGGTATATTTGTTAGAGTGACAAAAGCTTTTTTTCAACATGAGGATATTTTTCAACTAAAAGTAAAGAGCTGCTACACTAAATCAAAGATTAGCAGAAATAATGTTGAATAATTGTTCAAACGTAAATTTTCTGTAAACTTAATTCTACTGGTGTATTTGTTAGAGTGACAAAAACGTTTTTTTCCACAAAGGACTTTTTTCAACTAAAAGTAAAGAGCTGCTACACTAAATCAAAGATAAGCAGAAATAATGTCGAATAATTGTTCAAACGTAAATTTTCTGTAAACTTACTTCTAATGGTATATTTTTTAGAGTGACAAAAACTTGTTTTTCCACATGAGGATATTTTTCAACTAAAAGTAAAGAGCTGCTACACTAAATCAAATATGAGCAGTAATAAAGTCGAATAATTGTTCAAACGAAAATTTTCCATAAACTTACTTCTAATTGTATATTTGTTAGAGTGACAAAACTGTTTTTCCACAAAGGACATTTTTCAACTAAAAGCTAAGAGCTGCTACACTAAATCAAAGCTGAGCAGAAATAATGTCGAATAATTGTTCAAACGTAAATTTTCTATAAACTTACTTCCAATCGTTAATTTGTAAGAGTAACAAAAACTTTTTTTCCACCAAAGACATTTTTCAACTAAAAGTAAAGAGCTGCTACATTAAATCAAAGATGAGCAGAAATAATATCGAATAATTGTTCAAACGTAAATTTTCTGTAAAATTACGTCCAATGATATATTTTTTAGAGTGACAAAAACTTTTTTTCTACAAAGGACATTTTTCAACTAAAAGTAAAGAGGTGCTACACTAAATCAAAGATGAGCAGAAATAATGTCGAATAATTATTCAAACGTAAATTTTCTCTAAACTTACTTCTAATTTTATATTTGTTAGAGTCGCAGAAACTTTCTTTTACACAAAGAATATCTTTTAAACTAAAAGTAAAGAGCTGCTACATTAAATCAAAGATGTACAGAAATAAAGTCGAATAATTGTTTAAGCCTAAATTTTCCCAAACTATGAGATTACATTTTTTGAACCAGAGAAATGTATGGTCATATGATTTTATTGTAAAAGCCACTATACTTTATGAAATTCATTATTTCATGTTTCATCTCTTTAAAATTACCTGAAAGCTTCAAATTAATATACCCAATAATACAGGAGTTTGTATTTCATTACGGAGTTCTGAAAGTAAAAGTAAAATCTTTTACGTGTAATAAAAAATAAAATTTAAACTTACATTAGCCATTCTAGGACTGGCGACTTCATTTGGGATATTCATCACTATATTAATATATATCTTTATTTCAATATGCACTGAAGTTAAAACCATCAAACACCAAGTAATATACGGTGATAACGGTATATTTCTTTCAATAATTAAATTAACAAATGTTATTTAGAAGTACAGAACAAGTTCATATAAGACTTCATTCTTTTGCAAATGACCTTCACAGCCCCCTCTCAATGAAACAGTTATATCAAATCTGATAACATATTAAAATGACATTGAGAAAAAGAAGCATTCTAATACCGCATTGTAAATTAATAACATTATGCCATTTTATGACTTGTTTTTCAGAAATAAAGTTACATCTATTGTTCACGAGGTATAAATAACATATTGAATGACATTGAGAAAAAATTGTCATTTATGCGTGAGAGAACAACCATCCCCCCCCCCCAACACAACCTACTTTCAGAGAATATTAGCGGATTCTCCCTTATTGTTTCGAAAACCGTAAAACAGTAACCACTAGTTCCAAAATACCTTAGAAATTGTTCAGATTACTCACGATTTTATACAAGCTCTTTTGTGGGAAAATAAACAGATACATGCATTGTAATTTTCCAGTGCACGCGAGAAAACGTGTCTAGGAATCACGTGAATAGCAAATTTCAAACAGTTCGTGGTAACGAACTGTAAGTAAGGAGCGACCCGGCTCAATAGTAACCGGAACTCTAAAAATTGAGTTTTGATAACAATAGATACATCAAAGAATCAGAATTGTATGCTGATTTCAAACATATAAGTTTGATCAAGTTTAATTTTGCCCATTAAAAGTTACGCGCATGAGAAAATTGGTCTTATTTACGAAAAAAGGGGGAAATAACCTTATGTGATTTCTATTCCTAATGCAAAATGCCCTTTATAGATTTCTAATACATCTAAAAGAAATTATTTGTGAAGTTTTTAGCTTATCATTTATCATTATTTTAAGTGTAATTGGATAACGGAAACATAGTTTTGGCATTGGGAAGTGTGTCAGATGTGTTTCAATTTTATTCAGAATCCACAAATATTCTCTGAAAGTAGGTTGTGTTGGGGGGGGGATGGTGGGTCTCTCACGCATAAATGACAATTTTTTCTCAATGTCATTTAATATGTTAATTATCCCTCGTGAACAATAGATGCAACTTTATTTCTGAAAAACAAGTCATACAATGGCATAGTGTTATTAATTTCCAATGCGATATTAGAATGCTTCTTTTTCTCAATGTCATTTTAATATGTTATCAGATTTGATTTAACTGTTTCATTGAGAGGGGGCTGTGAAAGTCATTTGCAAATGAATGAAGTCCTATATGAACTTGTTTTGTACTTCTAAATAACATTTGTTAATTTAATTATTGAACGAAATATACCGTTATTACCGTATGTTATTTGGTGCTTGATGGTTTTAACTTCAGTGCATATTGAAATAAAGATATATATAAATATAGTAATGAATATCCCAAACGAAGTCACCGGTTCTTCAATTGCTAATGTAAGTTTAAATTTTGTTTTTTATTTCACGTTAAAGATTTTACTTTTACCTTCAGAGCTCCGTAATGAAATCCAAACTCCTTTATGATTGGGTATATTAATTTGAAACTTTCAGGAAATTTTAAAGAGATGAAACATGAAATAATGAATTTTATAAAGTATAGTGGCTTTTACAATAAAATCATATGACCATACATTTCTCTGGTTCAAAAAAATGTAATCTCATAGTTAGGGAAAATTTACGCTTAAAAAATTTTTCGACTTTATTTCTGTACATCTTTGATTTAATGTAGCAGCTGTTTACTTTTATTTGAAAAAATATTCTTTGTGGAAAAAAATGTTTCTGCTACTCTAAAAAATATAACATTAGAAGTAAGTTTATAGAAAATTTACGTTTGAACAATTATTCGACATTATTTCTGCTCATCTTTGATTTAGTGTAGCAGCTCTTTACTTTTAGTTGAACAATATCCTTTGTGGAAAAAAAGTTTTTGTCACTCTAACAAATATACCATTAGAAGTAAGATTACAGAAAATTTACGTTTGAACAATTATTCGACATTATTTCTAATCATCTTTGATTTAGTGTAGCAGCTCTTTACTTTTAGTTGAAAAATATCTTTTGTGAAAAAAAAGTTTTTGTCACGCTAACAAATATATTATTAGAAGTAAGTTTACAGAAAATTTACGTTTGAACAATTATTCGACATTATTTCTGCTCATCTTTGATTTAATGTAGCAGCTCTTTACTTTTAGTTGAAAAATGTCCTTTGTTGAAAAAAAAATTTTTCACTCTAGCAAATATACCATTAGAAGTAAATATATAGAAAATTTACGTTTGAACAATTATTCGACATTATTTCTGCTCATCTTTGATTTAATGTAGCAGCTCTTTACTTTTATTTGAAAAATGTCCTTTGTGGAAAAAAAGTTTTTGTCACTCAAACAAAATTACCATTAGAAGTAAGTTTACAGAAAATTTACGTTTGAACAATTATTCGACTTTATTACTGCTCATATTTGATTTAGTGTAGTAGCTCTTTACTTTTAGTTGAAAAATGTCCTCTTGTGTAAAAACAAGTTTTTTTCACTCTAAAAAATATACCATTAGAAGTAAGTTTACAGAAAATTTGAGTTTGAACAATAATTCGACATTATTTCTGCTCATCTTTGATTTAGTGTAGCAGCTCTTTACTTTTAGTTGAAAAATTTCCTTTGTGGAAAAAAATACTTTTATAGTCACTCTAAAAAATATACAAGTAGAAGTAAGTTTACAAAAAATTTACGTTTGAACAATTATTCAACATTATTTCTGCTAATCTTTGATTTAGTGTAGCAGCTCTTTACTTTTAGTTGAAAAATATCCTCATGTGGAAAAAAAGCTTTTGTCACTCTAACAAATATACCATTAGAAGTAAGTTCACAGAAAATTTACGTTTGAACAATTATTCGACATTTCTTCTGCTCATCTTTGATTTAGTGTAGCAGCTCTTTACTTTTGGCTGAAAAATGTCCTTTGTGGAAAAAAATTTGTCACTCTAACAAATATAAAATTAGAAGTAAGTTTAAAGAAAATTTACGTTTGAAGAATTATTCAACATTATTTCTGCTCATCTTTGATTTAATGTAGCAGCTCTTTACTTATAGTTGAAAAATATCCACTGTGAAAAAAAAAGGTTTTTGTCACTCTAACAAATATACCAGTAGAAGTAAGTTTACAGAAAATTTACGTTTGAACAATTATTCGACATTATTTCTGCTCATCTTTGATTTAGTGTAGCAGCTCTTTAATTTTAGTCGAAAAATGTCCTTTGTGGAAAAAAAAACTTTTTGTCACTCTAAAAAATATACCATTAGAAGTAAGTTTACAGAAAATTTACGTTTGATGAATTATTCGACATTATTTCTGCTCATCTTTGATTTAGTGTAGCAGCTCTTTATTTTTAGTTGAAAAATATCCATTGTTTAAAAAAAAATTTTTGTCACTCTAACAAATATACCATTAGAAGTAAGTTTACAGAAAATTTACGTTTGAACAATTATTCGACATTATTTCTGCTCATCTTTGATTTAGTGTAGTATCTCTACTTTTAGATGAAAAATGTCCTTTGTGGAAAAAATTTTTTGTCACTCTAACAAATATACCATTAGAAGTAAGTTTACAGAAAATTTACGTTTGAAGAATTATTCGACATTATTTCTGCTCATCTTTGATTTAGTGTAGGAGGTCTTTACTTTTAGGTGAAAAATGTCCTTTGTGGAAAAAAAGTTTTTGTCACTTTAACAGATATACCATTAGAAGTAAGTTTAAAGAAAATTTATGTTTGAAAAATTATTAGACGTTATTTCTGTTCATCTTTGAATTAGTGTAGCAGCTCTTTACTTTTCTTTGAAAAAAATCCTTTGTGGAAAAAAAAAGGTTTTTGTAACTCTAAAAAATATACCATTAGAAGTAAGTTTACAGAAAATTTACGTTTGAAGAATTATTCGACATTATTTCTGCTCATCTTTGATTTAGTGTAGCAGGTCTTTACTTTTAGGTGAAAAATGTCCTTTGTGGAAAAAAAGTTTTTGTCACTTTAACAAATATACCATTAGAAGTAAGTTTATAGAAAATTTATGTTTGAAAAATTATTCGACGTTATTTCTGTTCATCTTTGAATTAGTGTAGCAGCTCTTTACTTTTAGTTGAAAAATGTCCTTTGTGGAAAAAAGTTTTTGTCACTAACAAATATATCATTAGAAGTAAGTTTACAGAAAATTTATGTTTGAAGAATTATTCGACATTATTTCTGTTCATCTTTGATTTAGTGTAGCAGCTCTTTACTTTTAGTTGAAAAATGTCCTTAGTGGAAACATTTTTTTTTTCACTCTAACAAATATACCATTAGAAGTAAGTTTATAGAAAATTTATGTTTGAACAATTATTCAACATTATTTCTGCTCATCTTTGATTTAGTGTAGCAGCTCTTTACTTTTAGTTGAAAAATGTCCTTTGTGGAAAGAAAAGTTTTTGTCACTCTAACAAATATACCATTAGAAGTAAGTTTACAGAAAATTAACGTTTGAACAATTATTCGACATTATTTCTGCTCATCTTTGATTTAGTATAGCAGCTCTTTACTTTTAGTTGAAAAATATCTTCTTGTGGAAAAAACATTTTTGTCACTCTAACAAATATACCATTAGAAGTAAGTTTATAGAAGATTTACGTTTGAACAATTATTTGACATTATTTCTGCTCATCTTTGATTTAGTGTAGCAGCTCTTTACTTTTCTTTGAAAAATGTCCTTTGTGGAAAAAAAAGGTTTTTTCCAGGTTTTACTAAAGAAAATGTCGCGCTATACTTACAAGCAGTTTCTCAAACATTTCTGTAGACAATCCACGTCTGAACGACTTTATGGTGGAAAATATCCTCTCAGACCTGTATAATATTGATTTTAGTGCCCTACGAGTAAAGGGCTGAAAAAATGTATTTGAATTTCTTTATTAATCCACGACAAATGTATATACAGCAATGTCTTTATTCTTCAATTTAAAGTTCTTCTTCCTCAGTGTATAGGCAACTGTCGTGAATCACTAATCCTGGTAAATTATTTGGATTCACTGTATATTGATCTTGATGGGCTGCAAAGTCAGGGTCACATTTTCTACAGTATAACGTAACTTCACTCATGTCGCATTTCTTTTTATAGTCAATGATACTATTTGCATTCAAATTGTGAAATTCACGTGTTTCAATCTGTCTATTTGAAGAAATATCACATACAGTATTTCAAATGGTGAATCACATTCGGTAACTGCCAAATAAAAATCACTAGGTTTATAGTCATAATAGGCAGTGTCGTCACAACGATGACATAGAAACCAAATTGATTCTTCCTCCCAAAATAATTTAAATCCACGACGATACCAATCTCGTAGAAATAAACTACAATCACGTTTGGGGTTCTTTCCAATCATACCAGGGTAAGTATTCTCCCACTGATCACATTTTTTATAGTGGCAATTGGAGCATAGATTTCCTCTAGGTGAGAGTCACAAATCTCTTCAAGACATGTATTCCATCCTTTAATTTGTATTGCATATCCTCTAATTAATTTACAAAGATTGCATAATTTGCACTTTTCCTTGTATTCACCAATAATTGTACAATTCTCACATGATGACCAACTGCCAAGAGTTTACATGCGTAGTGGAAATGTGTAGAACATTTTTTTTTGGTTTCCGATGACAACTCTCTCACAGATAAAACGGAACAGATCCTCGTTAGATAAATTCAGAGGGAAGGAATGGTGAGAGGAGTTACTCTGTGACGCTACCTCTTTCGAAGGGGGAGCCATCTACACCGAATCTATGGCAATTTTTTCAAAAGTATATCCATGATATTATTCTGCTTTGTTCTAATTAATATATCAATTATTTGAGTATAAGCATTTGAGTCATATCGTAAAAGTTTCATAAAATAGTCCAATGGGGGAGAATCAGTTTTCATTATATTGTGAAGTGTTCCCTGTGAGAATATCTTTCGTTGAAGGGATAACTCAAGCATACATTTGAAGCATACATTTTCTTGTGGAGGGGGGGGGCATTTTCTGCTAGGAGTTTTTAACCCGGGGACTTTTCATGGGAAGGGAAGTTCCCAGGGAGTGAACTTGTCAGGGGAAATTAAACACTGGGGAAATTTGCCAGAATTCTTATGCAAAATTCTTTTTATATGACTTACTTTCTCTTTTCCGTCTCAATTTTACGCTCAGAGTGGTTAAGAGTAATTGTCCGGGGTAAACTTTTCACCGGGATTGAATTGTCTAGAGGATATTTCCGTGGGGAGGGGGTTACTCCATGGAAGTGGGGCCAGATTTCCTGGCATTATTTAAAAAACCATCAAAAATTAAATAAAACACAAGTTTGACCAAATAGGTCAAACGAAACAGTCAAAAAGTTATCTCCCTCAATGGTCTGATAATAGATTACACATATTATGACATCCTTTTATTTTTTTATTTTAAAATTGGTTTACCACAATGCAAAAATACCGGAGTAACGAATGAGAAAAAAATAGAAAAGAAAAACACACATTTGCACCCAGCAACAACAACGCGTATCTGTATTACTACAAATGAAAAAAAAAAATCTAGTGCATCAACCCTGTCTGAGAGGCTGCTCTAGAAGTAACAAATATCGCTCTTATGCACAATACTACTCATAGCTCATGAGTATTGGTGTTCTGGACCTGCAACACTTCAGAAATAGAGCCAGAATATAAGTTTTTCCGAAGCCTTACTTCTGCTTATGTGAGATGTTACAAAAGCAACTACCATACCAAAAAATTCTTTCAATGAGTGAAAAATAAATACTTGCGTTTACATATCTGTGTTGTGGCTGAAGTATTTAGAGACACATAATCGTTAGATGAACAGATACAAAAGAATCCACCATAGTTGTTTGGTATACATGTGGCTCCTTCATCGCTGAGAGCACAGCTATTTTGTGCATTTTGATCGTTTTCACAAGTTTTGAAAGCTGTAAGAAATATACAATATAAAAATTTAAAATAATGTGAAATATCTGAGCCTTCCCAAAACTGAATATATTAAGAACAAATCCCGCATGTATAGTATTTGTTGTTCGGAATCAAACATTATCTTAAATTAAGATTAACTATGAAGTGGAAGCTAAAATTAGACACATCAGATTTTTACAGAATCCTACAGTGAAATCCTTGCAGGCTTAGACGAAAGCTGTTCAGACAAAAAGAAGTTTGTGTCAATCATAGATGCATAACATACACAAGGGTCATATGCTAAAAGAATGTGTGATGGCTGAAAATTTGATAAATTCAAATATTGATTCAAGGTCGTCATTTTCACCGGGCATCGGATCCCAAACCAAACAGTTTGTGGTAACGAACTGTAAGTAAGGAGCGACCCGACTCAATAGTAATCGTAACTCTAAAAAACGAAATTTTAATTCCATTAAACACATCAAGGGAATAGAATTTTTATGCTGATTTCAAATATATAAGTTTTATCAAGTTTAGTTTTACTCATCAAAACTTCCGAGCCTGAGAAAATTTGCCTCATTTTCGAAAAAGGAGAAAACAACCCCTAAAAGCCATGGAATCTCAATGAAAATCATATCATCAGATTCAGTGTATAAGAGGACCCTACTCTAGAGGTTTCTAGCTCATGTTTTCAAAAATGTGGAATGTTTTAATTTTCCCAGAAGAAAGATCACGGAAGCGTGTTTATTTGTGTGTGTGTGTTTTTTTTTTCAGGGATGATCGTATCGACCCAGTGGTCATAGAATAATGTAAGAGGGCTCATTTGAACGGAAATTAAAAATTCTTGTGCCCTATTTAACTGACCAAAACAATTGGTGGGCAACTAGGCCCCTTCTCCCACTAATTTTTTCTCAAAGTCACCTGATCAAGATTTTGAGATAGGTATTTTGTTCAGCATAGTTGAAAAATCTAATAACTATGTCCTTAAAGATAAATTAATCTCCCAAAGTCCCCGGGGGAAGGGCTGCATGTTGTGAACTTTGCCCATTTTTTACATATTTTATAGGTTATTGCGAAGTATACAGACGCATAAAGGGGGATTTTTTCTGGTGGGGGGGGGGGGTACGTGGTAGGATCTTTCCATGGGGAAAGTAATTTTCTCGTCAATACCTCACTCTTTATGCTATTAAATAAAAAAAACAAGTTTTTTTAACTGAAAGTAAGGAGCGACATTAAAACTTAAAACGAACAGAAATTATTCCGTATATGAAAGGGGCTGTCCCCTCCTCAACGCATTGCTATTTACGCTAAAGTTTTTTATTTTTAAAAAAAAATATTATTGTGATAAAGTCAAACTTTAGCGTAAAGACCAAGGCGGTGAGGACGGGACACCCCCTTTCATATAGGGAATAATTTTTGTTCTTTTTAAGTTTTAATGTCGTTCGTTACTTTCAGTTAAAAAAAACTTGTTTTTTTATTTAATTTTTGAACGTTTTTGAATAAATGCAGGTTTTGATCTTTGCTCACAGTACATGAATAATTAAAACAAAATTTTCATATTGATTTACTTTTATTTGGTTAAATGGCTTTCTCGAAACTTGTTTCATTTTATTTACGAACGTTTTTATTAGTAATAAATATACGTAACTTAAGAATTAACTTACGTAACGAACTTCTATATTAATATATTTTTAATACGTATATTAGGAGGTTCTCCCCCTAGTCAATACCTTGCTCTGTAAGCGAAAGTTCAAATTTTGTTCCAATTCTTTAAAAATGGCCGCTTAATCACAAAGGCCGTTAATTAGAATAGATAGCTCTTATGAAAGTACTAAAAGATCTCTGGCTTAATGAGTGAGGTATTGACTAGGGGGTGAACCCAATCATATATGTAATATTTTCTGTTCGTTTAAAGTTTTGATGTTGCTGCTGTTGCGGTTGAAAAACTTGTTTTTTTATATTTAATTTCTGATCTTTTTTTAAATAATGCTGGGATGTCCGGCGTCCCCTTCATAGCAATGTCCCTTCCCCCATGAAAACTTCCTTCATGGAAAGATCCTCCTACATAACCCCCGACCCCAGGACGCAGGAATTTGTTTCAGGGGGGGGGGCCAATTTGTTTCAGGGGGGGGCAAATCCTTCAAACCCATTATTCTGTGAGAAAAATCAGAAAATTATGGGAAAATGAAAAAAATCGTGAGATTTTGGGGGAGGGGCGGGCCCGGAGGCCCCCCCTGCGTACGTCCCTGCTCGACCCCCCCCCCCCTACCAGGAAAAATCTCCCCTGAAAACATCTGTACTGTATACTTCCCAATAACCAGTACTATATGTTAACATTGGGTAAAGTTCATAACTTTCAGCCCTCCTCCCGGGAACTTCGGGGGATTAAGTCATCCTAAAACAATGAGCGTGGGAGGGGGCCTAGTTGCCCTCCATTTTTTTGGTCACTTAAAAAGGGCACTAGAACTTTTAATTGCCATTCCAATGAGCCCTCCCACGATATTCTAGGACCACTGGGTCAATACGATCACCCCTGGGTAAAAAAAAATAAATAAACACGCACCCGTGATCTTTCGTCTGGCAAAAAATGGAAAATTCCACATTTTTATAGATAGGAGCTTGAAACCTCTACAGTAGGGTTCTCTGATACGCGGAATATGATGGTGGGATTTTCATTCAGGTTATATAACTTTTAGGGGGTCTTTCCTCCTTTTTTCGAAAATCAGCCAAATTTTCTCAGGCGCTCAACTTTTGATGGGTAGGATTAAACTTGATGAAACTTATATATTTGAAATCAGCATTAAAATATGATTCTTTTGATACATCTATTTGTATCAAAATACCGTTTTCTAGAGTTTCGGTTACCATTGAGCCGGGTCCCAATAACCAATACTATATTTCAACCTTTCAGCCCTCCTCCTGGGGGCTTCGAGGGATTAAGTCATCCTAAAAGACATAGTTATAATATTTTCGACCATGCTGAACAAAATGGCTATCTCAAATGACTTTGGGAAAAAAATGAGCGTGGGAGGGGGCCTAGTTGCCCTCCATTTTTTTTTTGGTCACTTAAAAAGGGCGCTAGAACTTTTAATTTCCGTTCCAATGAGCCCTCCCACGATATTCTAGGACCACCGGGTCGATACGATCAACCCTGGGAAAAATAAAAAAAAGAAAAAAAAAAAAAAACAAATAAACACGCATCCGTGATCTTTATTCTGGTTAAAATTGCAAAATTCCAAATATTTGTAGATAGGTGCTTGAAACCTCTAAAGTAAGGTTTTCTGATACGCTAAATATGATGGTGTGATTTTTATTAAGGTTCTATAATTTTTAGGGGGTCTTTCCCCCTTTTTTCGAAAATCAGCCAAATTTTCTCAGGCGCATAACTTTTGATAGGTAAAATTAAACTTGATGAAACTTATATATTTTAAATCAAAATTAAAATTTGATTCTTTTGATGCATCCATTGGTATCAAAATTCCTTTTTTTAGAGTTTCGGTTACCATTGAGCCGGGTCGCTCCTTACTGACAGTTCGTTACCACGAACTGTTTGAAAATTTTCCTTAGTACTTTCAAAAGAGCTACTTATTCTAATTAAACAGCCTTTGTGATTCAGAGGTTATTCTTAAAGAATTAGAACACAACTCGACCTTTAGCGTAAAAAGCGAGGTTTTGACGAAGGGGAGAACCCCCTCATATAAGTAATAATTTTTGTTCGTTTTAGGCTTTAATGTTGCTCTTTGCTTTCAGATGAAAAAACCTGTTTTTTTTTTACTTAATCATTATAAAATACAAAAAGATAAGCTTTCCACAATTGACCTACCAATTGACCAAACTCGTAACAAGCCATATTTTTGAATCTTATGTGTTTGGGGGCTGAAAAAAAAGAACCAAGGTACACTTTTCGTTAAAATAAGTAACCAAAATAATAATATAGGCCCACAAAACTAAGTGTAAGACATCAGAGGCCTAAATTCTCAAAATCGTATGAAGACCAGCATAAGTTTAGTATCTGAACTAAAAGGAACTGACTTCTGAACCTAATCGGATTATCTTTTGTACTGTACTGTGTTAGATTGCGTAATTAACTTAAGGATTTAATTGTGAGGGATTGTTCACTTCATACACAGTGAGTTATTATTTATCATAGTGAATATTTTAGTTCCATAACTGAATATTTACTTTTGGTCAAGTAACCTTGAATTAAGACTGATTAACAGTTCGTGAATCTGTTATGTCTCGTCAGAATAAATGTCGGGAAAAAATAGCTCCTAAGGCTACCACCCAAGAAGGATACTCTCACTGAAACCCTTGGCCAGTCGCCCATCGAACCTACTTCTAAAACTCTTTCTAGACCCCCCCCAACTACGCGGTCAAAACAGTTAGCCACTTGTCAGGAATTTAGGCCTTAGCCGCAACTAACTCTAATGAAAGAGGTGAGACGCCTGGCAAAAAGAGGAAAAAGGATGAAACTCGTTCGCCAGTGATAGTGCAACCCCTTCCTTCAAGTGTCCCAGAAACTAGTACTACAGGTTACCCCAATTATTATACTGTCTCAATCAAGAAAACCAATGGCCAACCCTTTTCAAAAGATCGAATAATATAAATTAGGAAAGCTGTCTTTCTGATCGCCAAGGTAAATTTTGAACTTGTTTTCAAGCAGGACGAGTCTATTGATATTTACTTTACGTCTTCTCAGGCGGCAGACCATGTCCTGTCAAAATCCAAAGAAATAATTCTTGATGGCTCGAAAATTTTAGCCACAAAAAAAGACGAGGAAAAGTTGCACAAGTATGTGCTTTATGGTGTTGATACCAGTGTAAAAGTGGAGGAAATACAAACAAAACTAATAGATTCTTCAGGCCTTCTCATAAATCCTTCAACTGCAATAAGGCTAAGTTTAAACAAAGAAGGAGTCCTTCACCCAAGCCGTTCAATCCTTATTTCCTGCAAAGTTGAGCTAAACAGAGACATATTCTTGTACGGTATGTCTTTTTTTTATAAGATTTATAAGCCTAAGCCCCTACAATGCTCCACGTGTCTGGCCCACGGCCACAGCAAAAACACTGCAAACAGTCCTTTCTGACTTGCCTTAAGTGTGGGAAAACAGGCCACGCAATTAGTGAATGCCCTGAGTCAGACCCTTTCTGCAGAAATTGTAACCGTAAGGGACACAGAGCCCTCCAAAAACAATCTTGCCCGGCTCACCAAAAGCGAGTCGTAATCTTAGAACATCAGATAAAATGAACCTACCCTACTCAGTTGTAGCTGCAAGAATCCCTCGGCAAGCCACACCCCGTCGGCCCAGCAGAAGTCAAGCAACAGTCGTTGTGGAAGATGCAAATATAGCATCATTAACTAAAGAGGCAAACAATGTTCATACTCAAGGTAATAGTCAGTCCCCCCCATCCCTAACCTAAGTTTACTTCAACATCCTGCCCTCCAAAAGATTCATCCGAAAGCTGCCAAGAATGGCAAAGACTTGCAACTTATCTCACAGTCAGTCACTTAATTGAGGTTAATAATTAACCTGAGGAAACCAAAAATATTCTCAAGAAGAAAGCTATCACTAAACTCCTAGGTGATGACATTTTACAAATAGCTATAGCTCAACTATCTTCCATCAAAAAGGACATAGATTCCACATCGAAGCTAGTTAAGCCTGTTGACTCAACTGTAAACCAAATTGGTGCCACTGCCCTAGTCAAAGGCAAGAAATCTAAGAAAAAACGGCAAACTTTCCATCCCAGTCCAAAATTACCATCAATGATGATTCGTCGGCTGAAGAAGAATCTCAATATTGACATCAAGCAAATGATGAAACTCTGACCACAATGGATATTTAAATGTGGACTATGCAAGATTTTATGTTTCTCACGAATTTATAACTGTGCAATAATGTTGTTTTTAACTATTACGATGACCAAAATAATTTGCCCACCAACCCCTTAGCTAGCCCCAATCGCCCCTTAAACCATATTAACTGTGAATATCTCGACACTTTTTATTTTGTACACAATGTAAAACCTAAGCTAATGGACGAGACCAAACTTAATGTAATTTGCTTTAACATCAGAAGGATACGAGATAAGTGGAAAAATTTTAAAGATTTAATTTTAATTAACGGTTACTGTCCTTTCGACGTAATTGGAATAACGGAGACGTGGCTTTCAGAAATTGATGATACTAACGAATTTTCCCTCCATGGCTTTCGAGCTATTAATATTGAAAGAAAATTAACCAAGTCCTCTGGTGGTATTTCTCTTTACATCCGGTCAAGTCTAAAATTCACCAGGCTATTACACTGTGAATCCTTATTCTCGCAACCTATAAATAATAGATGCATTTATTCAATAATTGTAGACATAAGTGTTGACGACAATTCTTTTATTTTTTCGTTGTTTTATAGACCACCCTCATTTCCTACACCTTTGTTTCGTAATCTGTTTGATGACTATTCTAGTTTTATTAATTTACCACAAAAGAAGGCAATAGTTTTTGGGGACTTCAATTGTAATTTACTAAATATTAGCAATAATAATGATTGTGATACCTTCTTTGAAACATTTACCTCAAGTGGTCTTCTTCCAACAATCTTTTTTCCTACTAGAGTTGATCCTATGAGATTTACCGCTACTGTAATTGATAACATTTTTGTATCCACTTCCCTGGGAAACTACCTGTCCTCCAAAATAATATTCTCTGACCTGTCAGACTACTTTCCAATCTATCTCTCCCTACCCTCCCTACCAACTACTCAAGCCTTTACAACTAATACCCCTTCGTCTAATAGAATATATAATATTTCGAATATGAAACGGTTCACGGATCGTTTGAAATCCTTTGACTGGTCCATGGTTTTGGATTTTCAGGATGTTAATTCAGCCACAAATGGTTTTACACAGGGACTGAGTGATCTTATCAGTTCAACCTTTCCAGTCCGTGAATCAAACCGAAAAACTACCCATATCCGCCCCTGGATTTCGAATAGCCTGATAATCTCTTCATACCGTAAAACTGACCTATATAAGTTAGCTTGCAAAACCAGTAGCGTTATTGACCTAACTAATTATAAAAAACATCAAAACTTATATACCAAACTCGTCCGAGAAGCAAAAACAACTTATTATTATTCAAAAATCTCTCACTGCAAAGGGAACTTGCAAAAAATTTGGTTCACAATAAATGAAACTCTGTCAAAAAAAGGAATTCAATATCTATAACTATTAATCTTAAGGACTTCAGTGGCAGATTAATTGACACAATTTCAGTACTGGATGTTTTTATAATTATTGCACCAATATTCCAAATGCTAACTCCTGTTCCCCCTCCGAGTCAGTACACCCTAGCAAGAATCCCAGATCCATGTTTTTCTATCCAACTGATAGTAATGAGGTGCTTCAAGTTATCGAATCTCTCTCTAATAGTAGTACAACTGACTTCTTTGGCATAAGTAATAAGCTTCTTATAACTGCATCTTCCTATGTTTGTGAACCCATTGTGCACATAGCAAACCTGTCTATGATCAATGGAGTCTTCCCAGAAATATTTAAATCAGCAATTGTTATCCCGATCCATAAAAAAGGCGATCCTTCTGAGATAAGTAATTATCGTCCAATCTTACTTCTCCCAGTTATATCCAAAGTACTCGAGAGAATTATCTTCCGACATCTGTCTCCCTTTTTATTTGGGATTAATCCTTCAGATTTGTTGATTTCTTCTCATCAATATGGCTTCCGTTCCAAATTTTCAACTTAATTCCTATAACTTGGCCCGGAGTTTTAGGGTTGACTCTGTCATTTAGATAAGTATCTTATGATTTTTCTTGGAATACACTACATTTCTGAGCCTTAATATTTTCGTAACGATAAGAAACATTCGTTTCTCACTTGATGCTTTTTAAGAAAGTCAGGGAATATGATTTTTCTGCCTGGGACACCAAGCTTTTTTGGGTTTAATGTTTATTGACAATAAGCATTAATCACATTTTGCTACCCCTACGACACCAGTCATCATCAATATAAGCGTCTTCTAACATTTCTAACGGGCCAAGTTATAGGAATTAAGACCATATCATCAAAATTGTGATCAAAGTGTAGAAATAACGGTCAGTTTCTTTGCAAACATTAGCAAAACATTAAAACCTGACAATTTCATAAGAAACAAGAGCCAACTATAGAAATCACGACAGCCCTAGAAATCAAGACCGCTCTAGAAATCATGGGCAAAATGTAGAAATCGCGGTCAACCTGTAAAGTCATTACCAAGACAAGGAAAGCTCGAGAAGTGTTTTAAATCCTCTGTGGCTTGAATTGCTAGTGAAAATCCGAGTGAATGACTTGAAGTAAAACTTTTAACAAGAAATGTTTGAAAACTGTTTTTTTTTGTGGGGGGGGGGAGATTTGGCAATGACAGAGGGGTTAAACCCGACAATTTCATAAAAAACAAGAGCCAACTATAGAAATCACGGTAACCCTAGAAATCAAGACCACTCTAGAAATCAAGGGCAAAGTGTAGAAATTGCGATCAACCTGTAAAATCATTACCAAGACAAGGAAAGCCCGAGAAGTTTTATCAATACTGTTTTGCGTGAATTGCTTGGGAAAACCCGAATGAATGACTTGAAGTAAAACTTTTAACAAGGAATGTTTGAAAAGTGTTTAGGGGTGGGGTGGGGTGGGGGGGGGGTAATGTCAGTCGTGTGTCACAGGGGCCGTAATAGTCAGGCATTGCAAGGTGAAATACTTAGTGTATTAAACACTAGCAAAGAAAGGGGGGTGACTTCTCTGTTTTCAATAATATATTGTGTTGGTGCGATTCTAGAAGTTTATTTTCAAAACAGAAAGGGTTGAAAATGTCCAAGGAGGTGAGGGTTGGTACCAAATGGATAACTGGGGAGGGTGGATTATGAGGGTTAGCTTCAATGGGAAACGGTGTCTCAACGCCATTCCACTCTGGTCCATAAGTATAGTTTTTAACGGTTTGGGCATCTACTCTTCTCAAAAGGTGATTTTCCATCCTCTTTCATTAGGTATCTTTTCTTAAGATGTGTACCAACATTATTACGCAGCACTCGTGTGTGTGTTTGCCATGCTGGAGCCCCATGGGGTTCTTTTAGTCTAGCTTGTGAGATACACTAACGTCATTCATATTAGACCTGGTCACGGTAATCCTGGAAATCTTCCCTAAAACCACATGTACCGAAAAAATGGCTAGGAATCATGCCAATATATAAGAAAATAATAAAACACCTTGAATCCTGGGAGGTCTACCAGAGATGGAAATCTTGCCAGGAGCGGGAATCTATTCAATGATGGGAATCTTGCCATCCGGCAACCTTTGCCAGGGGCGGGACTCTTGCCAGGGCAGGAATCTTGCCAAGGATGGGAATCTTGCCAGCCTGGAACCTTTGCGAGGGAGGAAATATTGCCAGCCAGGAACTTTTGTCAGGGAGGGAGTCTTGCCAGCTGAGCGATAGAAACGGGGATGATATGATATTAGAGGGATCCCATAGAAACTCAATGATAATTTCCCTATCATTACTACTTTTTAAATTATCTCGAGAAAGACCATTTTTCAACCTCCTTTATCGCCTAGCCGAACCCTGGATTCCGTCCTCGGGATGGGCAGACACAGACCAAACTCCCCCACAGCGCACGGGGTGCCTGGATTTCGTCCCTGAAATGAGTAGACATTGACAAAACTCCCTTGCAGTGTGTGGGATGGTTGGAGACAAGAATTTCCCCTCCTTTGCGCATTTTGATACTTTTGCCGAAAAAAATATATCCTAGGCTGAGACAAACCGTTCGAGGGGACTGGACAGTTTCTCGGAGGTGGGCAGCGAGCAGGGCAGGTACCCTAGTGAACGGAGATATTCTAACAATAAAAATACACTTGAAAATTACCGCTTTTTGTAGCGAAAAAATTATAAATATAACACTGGTGAGCTTGCGAGTGAAAAACGGGCCTCCTCCCATCACAGACGCCCCCTCCTCCTCTGGAGTCCTCTCTCCTCATCTTTCTTTAAATTACGCATGCTATTGTTTATAAATTTTATTCTTTGATAAGCCACAATAAAGCTTAAAAATTGTATCTATTATAATGGCGCCCTTTGAAAATGAATGCTAGGTGTAGGTCGAAATCTATTGTTAGGATATTTTTAAATATCCAAAAAAGTTGAACTCAAAGAAATGGATATTTTTGTTAAATGTCTTTCAATGATACCTCTTAATATGGTTTAAATATACCACTAATTTCAGCTCGGCCAGGGGGGGGGGGTCTGGTGCCGGTTGGTGCTGGCGGGAGGTGACGGCATGGTGGTGTGGAGTGTTTTGTTGGGGTATCATGATAGGCTTAGGATGCAAAAACTTGAATCACATGATTTAAAGGCATTAGTTTTTATTAGGAAATGCCTGAAAGATATTTCGGGGGAGATGTAGCGACGTCAGGGGGTGGGGGGTTAATATCATCCATAACTTACTTAGGTGGTATGCATTTTAATTGACTAGTATATTCTAGAGCTTAAAAATAAGGTGGGAGGTTCTAAATGAAGTTTTTGCTAGGGGGGGGGGGTTAAAAATAAGAATACTCAATGAAATGGTAAATTTCGTTAGAAGTCTTTCAGTAATACCTTTTAATATGGTTTAAATATACACTAATTTCAGCTCACCCAGGGAGGGGGGGAGGGGGGGGCAGTGTCACATTGGTGAAATGACATGGCAATGTGGAGTATTTTTTGGGGCATTATGATTGGCTTGGGTTGCAAAATACTAGAATCAAGGAATTTAAAGACAAAATTATTAATATGAAATGCCTGAAAAATGTCTTGGTGAAGATGATATGTTGCGAGGGGTGGGGGGAGTCATATAATGTCATTGTGGGGTGAACTACAGCTTAAAAGTTAAAGTGGAGACATTAAGCAATTTTTCCCAGGGAAGAGGTGAAAATATAATTGGTACTAAAAGGAATGGATATTTTTCTTGAAAGCTCTTAATGTCTTAAATTTGCATCTTATATCAACCTTATTTATCCGGTATTGCATGGTAGAGGGGGGGCGTATTTTCACGATAGTGTGAAATCTATTATCCCACGTAAAGAAACGATACATTTTCGTTTTATCGTTATTAATATCTTGAGAGCAATTGTCTCTGGAAGTAGATGTTTTCCAAGTGCGTGCCAAATTTTGGCTGTAAACACGTCATTCTAACGAGTGCCAAAAAAAGGGAATCTTTGCTGTCAAGCAAGAGATTATTTTTAGAATGTGGTTCCTGATACAAAATAGTGTAAATGGTCTCATGGACAACTTGCTTGGGGCGCTGTACTATTGGAAGGGAATGACCTTTTGAATCCTGGCGGGGACATGAACTATAGAAATAGAAAAAATATGAAAGCTGTTTCGAGCGAAAAATGAAACGCCGAAAAAAAATTACTTTAGACTTTTAGGCGAAAATGTCAAAATGGTATTATCTGGTAGTGATGGATGCGCCGTTTATGCGTAGGATGCACTGACCTTACATAAAGTGTGTGCCGCCATTAAGTTAATGAAAAAAACGCTTTGGGGGTTTCGGGCAAAAAAAAAATTCCACATGACAGTTTTGCACAATAATTACGTAAGGTGTGAGCTGTCATTACGTTAAAAGCGGGGATTCCTCCATGGGTTGTTGTCGCAAGGTTAGGCATATTAGTCCTCTCTGTTTGAAACGGGGTAAGTCGTAAGACGTCATTTGAGTCCAGAGGGGTGTGTCATGGAGTCTTGGCACGAGTGTGTTCACTTTAATTGAACCGGTAACCGCATTGCGTAGGCGTGACGGCCTTAGGGGCTGGTAGCTCCACTTATCTGACCCTTTAAAGCCAAGGGTGCGTCGCGAGGTGTAACATGCGCTTGAAACGGGGGTGTGTAGCATGACGTCAGAGGGCTGTCTCAGAAATTCACCTGACCTGACCATAAAAGATATTGAACTCTTACCAAGGACATTGAACTCTTGCCAAGGACATTTAACTCTTGCCAGAAAATGTGAAAATTGCCAGGGCTGGGAGTTTTACCTAAAACTGCGGCATCTGGTCGTGCCAAATCTTTCCTGGGCGAAAATTTTACCAGCTAAAAACAGGTGCAAGGGGCTAGGAACTCCACTTATTAATTTCCCTGTGATAATTTCGTTATCTGACCTTTTGAATGCAGTGATGGCATACTACTATTTGATTCAAAAATCTATACCCATATTGAGCCTCGACTTTCAGAGACAGTAATGCCGCACGGTACAAATTCATTTCTAAAGATGCAGGTAGTCAGATAAAATAAGGGTTAACATAGACATTTATTTTAGACAAAAAGTGTGTCCCTCAGTAAAACTGCGTTTTTAGTCATTTCAATGGTGCAAAACAGCAATTCTAGCCAAAAGAAAGGCAAAAAGCTATTGTATGAAAATTCTCAGATAGTTAATTGATTCGAAAATCTATACGAACATTTAGACTCGAGTTTCAGAGGCTGCAATGCCGAACGGTAGCGTATCCGTTTCTAAAGGTGCAGGCAGTCTTATAAATTGATGATAAACATATCCATTTTATTTATACTAATAGTCTCTTCCCAAGAAAATGTTCATTTGCATTAATATTTAGATTCACGACAACAATACTCAATAAAAGACTGCACAAAGCTATTTCGTCTCCCTTATTTTAGTGTGTCTGTATGATAAAGTATAGTGAATTCCGTTGACAGGAGTTGTTTTAGTACTGAATATCTTAAGGTCGCTCTAGAGCGTCAATGTTTTATGTTAGTCTTTTTCAATGAGTATTCAACTATACCTTTAAAATATTCAATATGGCTTTCAATCAGAAAATTAGCTTGTTAAGGCTAAATTAGATGCTCCACAACAGTACGCAACCAACGTTTTACTAAATATAGCGCGTGTACTGTCAGATTAAGCTAATAATGTCTAAATTATCGAACAAGAATTCGCGTGGTAAGTCTTGAGTTAGTCCTATCTTAAGGTCTAGATCGCGTGACGAAATGTACTAGTTGAAGGAAAATAAGTTTAGTATAAGTGAATGTTATAAGATTCTAAAATACTCTCACCAAGTATAGTAGCAATGACAGTACATTTTATAAGAATAACAAACGTACTACCCACAAGAATTAATTAAGATCTCGCGATTTCAGTCTGTGATAACGTATAATTGCGAAGGTCTATCAAACTAATGATGGAGGAAAATTGAGCGGTTGTTATGCGGTAATTGCGCGAACTCGATACGAATGGTGCTGAAATTCTTTTAAATTTAGGTGTAAAATATACATTTTATTTAGTCAATCCTTATCTTACCCACAAATGGAACATGTTCAGTCATTTATATAAGATTATAACCCGGAAGAAAATAATGCATGCAAACATATCTTGCGTGTACATTCTGATTTTGCTTACTGATGCGAACTTATCTACAAAGTCTTACAGTAGAAATGAGAGATGTCGAACTGTACGTATTTATATATATCGTTTCTAAAGAATATGTTAGTCCTATAAAATTATGATTAAACTATAAAATTAATTTATTGTACATGTCTCACACCAATAACCTTAGCGTTTTCAGTAAAAATTAAATGATATTCAACAGGACGTACCCCCAGACGTCATTTATAAATTGCGTAATAATTATGAGTGGGTGAATTGAGGCGTAAATCTCTACAAATCCTCTGCCTTGTAATATGAGAGGTCGGTATATCTAACGGTCGAGATCTAATTACGAAAAGTGATGGGATTATTATCCATTGATGAGTAAAATCGACAGAGGTATAAGTATACCTTTCTATCCACAAGTATCGGAGCATTATCATTCTTTTTTATAAGAATCAACAAAATACGAAAAAAAAGAATGAAAAAGTATCGTGTTATAACAGACATAGAGGGCTATTATTTGAGTATTACACTACAAATAATGAGAGGTGAAAGGCGTAAGGATGGAATGTAATAAGTAAGCGAACTCGTGTCTAAATATGATGGGCTTATTATAAAATGAGGATTACAATAGACGTTAAAATTATTATAAAAGTCTCTCCCTACGAATATAAGCGTTTTCAGTATTTTTGCTATGCAATACAAAAGTTAGAAACACGAGATTGCCAACGCATAGTGCGTTATAATACTGAGAGGGCTAAGATTTGCGTACGTCGCTACCAATTCATTACGTGGAATTGAGTGATTACGCACTGTACTTATTTCGATATCTAGTGACTAATTGAGAAGTTTGACTTTTTAGAACAGTATTCAAATCTACAGAGATAATAGTACCAACTAGTCTCAATCAGATAAATAACGAGTTCTTTATATATGAGATGAACATAATCAAATTGACAAACACGAAGGACAAAAGAGCTTTCGGTTACAGTATTATAGAGTTAATACTTTCGATAAAATATACAAATCTGTAGCGGGGAATGTTGTGGTGTAGTACGGCCTGACGGTCGCGAACACGTGCCTAAAGGATATAGTATTCTTTTAAACTTATGATTATCAGATAAAATAAAATAAGTAAAACCCACTCGTCCCAATAAATTGAACGTTTTCACGACAAATGCGATGCAATAAAACAAGTATACAGAAAAGAATTACTATATATCGTGCGTTTAAAGTCTTTGAGAGTTTTTTGTAGAGAACAAATAGAAAACTAATTAGAGAAGTATTTTGAGTGGTATTACTGCAATCAGTTCGCGACCTCATGACTAAAGAAGATAGTCTACAAAGACACTTAGCATTATCATATAAATAAATTATAGTGAACATCTCTATACCCCATAAAATTAGCGAGTTCTTTAAATTTTCTAAGATCATCAACAGTACGTCACACAAGAAGTACACCTTAAAGTGCGAGAAAATAATTTGTGAACGTTTTTTTGCGAACTACTCGACAAATCAATAGCGTGGAATAGTTTAATTATTGAATGTATGACGGTCGCGAACTCGTGCCTATAGGAGATGGAAGACCAATAAAAATAGTATTATAATAGAAAGTTAATTTATTAAACAAGTCTTTCACCCATATAATTAGCGAGGTCTGGCAAATTTAGAAGCAAAACAAAAATTTGACACTACCGAATTAAAATAGAGAGTGCGATACCCGAATGAGTTGGCTAACTTTTGCAAACTTATCTCAAACGTTTCAGCGTTGCAGTTGGTAATGTCGCTCAGTAATCATGTCGCGACATCATTTCTAATCGTGATAGTATAAGAAGACCCATATTATTAAAAGATACAATAAAATAATTCTCAAAGTATCTAAACAATAAATAGAACTTTTTATGTATAAGTTAGATGAAATTAACCAATACGAAACAACAGGTGTCCAAATTAACTTGCGTTAACAGAATTATAGAGCTTATAGTTGCGACCTTATATGCAATGTAGGAGAGTAGAAAATTGAGAGATATCAAGGCCATTCTGTCGCTAAATAGTTTCAACGGGAGCTGCTATACATATAAATTTATTAGTTACAGACAAATTATTATAAGTCTATCTGTAACTCATCAAGACAAAGAACATTTTATGTAAAGTTTCGATAAAAATACAAAGGACTAAAAAATAGATTGGATAACGAGATTGTGAGTAAAGAATTTTATAACTAAGTGTAAAAAAATAATCTACAACGAATGAGCGTGGAATATCGAAATGTCGTTTTTTAATAAGGTCTCGATCTAGTGCCAGAGTGTGATGTTTTAATTAATAAGAGTGGAATAAAATATACATGTAATTAATTATCAATGTCTCTCAATAAGAACTTTAGTAATTAAATTATTATTTAGAAGCACATACCCAAGAAGACAAACACGGTTTCCACACTATAGTGCGTTACATTTATGTTTGAGCTTAATTATGCGTAATTCGAGACACCGATTTTGAGTTGAATGTTGAAATGTCGGACTTTCATACTGACTATAACTCGTTTCTAAAGGAGCTGTTTTTCTTCTAAATAGATGATTCTCATAGAAATAATTTTTATTCAAAACTTCCCAACCCCAGAAAATTAGCTAGGTCAGTCATTTTTCGATGCACAACAAAAATACTAAAATCAAGAACGAATACCTATAGTCTGGTATCCGAAATAGTGAGCTATTTGTATAGTATTTAGATCCAAATAATTTGAGGGGTATTGTGAAAGTTTGGTCGGTCCGACTTGCGAGCACTTGTGTCTAATTGAGAAGTTTGAATAATAAATTTAGTAATAAACTCGACTGTTAAATTTGTCTCAAATAAAATCCCCCAGTATAATAGCTTGTTCTGTATAAGTGCGAAGTAAATCAACAATTCGGCAAACTAGAAGTCAAACAGATATTGCGTGTACAGAATTATATAACGTTGTTTAGCGAAATTATAGGCAACTAAAGTGAGTGGAATTGGTAGATTTCGGAATATATAAAGCTAGAGAACTCATTTCTATTGAATCTAGGTGTCTTATAATCTGAGGATTAAAATATAGCTTTATTTTATTGTCTAAGTCTTTCCCCCAGAACTTAAACGTTTTCAGTAATTTTGCGAGACAAAAAAACAATTCTACAAAAAAGAAGGCCAAAAGCTATTGCGTGAACATTCTGAGATAGTTAATTGAATAGAAAATCTATACCCATATTGAGCCTCGACTTTTGAGAAGCTACAATGTCGTAAGGTAGCGAAATCGTTTTTAAAGGTGCAAGTAGTCTTATAAAATGAGGATGAACATAGACATTTATTTTAGCCGCAAAGTCTGGCCCTCAGAAAAGCGGCGTTTTCAGGCATATTGCGATGCAATACAATAATTCGACCCAAAAGGAGGCCAAAGTATCGTGCTTGACCATTCTGAGATAGCTAATTGATGCGCAAATCTTTACCCATATTAAGCCTCGAGTTTCAGAGGCTGCAATGACATACGGTAGCTCAATCGTTTCTAAAGGTCCAGGTAGTCTTATAAAATAAGGATTAACATAGACACTTATTTTTGCCAAAATTTCTGGCCCCCAGGTGCGTTTTTAGTCATTTCAATGGTGCAAAACAACAATTCTACCCAAAAGAAGGCCAAAAGCTATTGCGTTAACATTCTTATATAGTTAATTGTAGCGAAATAATCTACAAATAATGAGCGTTGAATTTTGTGATTTCGGTCTGTAATAATGTCGAGAACTCGTTTCTAAAGGTGCTAGTAGACTTATACTATAAGGATACACATAGCCATTTATTTTAGACACAAAGTCTCTCCCTCAGAAAAACGGCATGTTCAGGCAATTTGTCGAACAAAACAACAGTTATACCAAAAAGAAGGCCAAAAAGCTATTGCGCAAAAATTGTGAGATTGTTAATTGATTCAAAAATGTATTCCAGCATTGAGCCTCGAGTTTTAGAAGCTGCAATGCCGTAAGTAGCGCATTCCTTTCTAAAAGTGCAGGTAGTCTTATCAAATAAGCGTTAATATAGAAATTTGTTTTAGCTAATAAGTATGTCCCTTAGTAAAGCGGTGTATTCAGTCATTTGATTGGCAAAAAAACAGCAATTCTTGCCAAAAGGAATCCAAAATTATTTATTTTCTATTATAAGAGCTTTGTAAAACGTAAACTAAAGCGTAAATAACGTTTTACCTCTAATACCAACCCCCCTCCTGAATTTATTGCTAGGATGTTGGCCAGCCCCTGGTTGTAGGAAAGTATTGTCTTAATATGTCCAGGAAGACCCATAGTCAATCATTCCGGGAATACACATCTCCCATCATTCCGAGCAGACACATATCCTAACATTCCAAGCAGGCTCATATTGGAGTTGCTAGTCCCTCATATCCTCTCTCTGCTTTTAGCAAGAGCCATAACATATTCGTGGAAAAAATTATTCTCAGCGAAAGAATGCTATTACTTTAAGCGCCCATATAGAACACATATCTCATCAGTAGAAGGCTATCTTATACTCCCGTACTAACCACGTGGTTTATGGTTTTCTCACTGAGAATGAAAAAACAGAATTTTTCTCACTTGAAAAAACAGGATTTTTCTCACTTTGATGGATTATTGAGTCTAATGAGGACAGAGTCAATGACGCTTCCTTCAGGATCTTGTTGTTGTTTTGGGCACGTGCACGCTCTCAGCGAATGTCAAGGTGTTCAGAAATAGGAAACAGTATTTGTGGTTGTTGTTGTTGTAAGTGCATGCTCGAGGTGAATGTTATGAGTTTCCAGAAATAGAAAACAGTTAGATCACGTATTTCCTTCTCAGCCAATCAACGAGTCGGTTACATCCCCCTTCTCAACCAATCAGAGGGCTGGTTACATATGGTTTTCCCCGTTACATAACAATTCGCCCTTGAGATTTCGTATATAACGCGCATGCAATGTGATTAAATTATCAGAAAGTATTTTGACATAGTTGATGACACAAGAATGGATAAATTTGACTCTTTTGAAGCCTTGACAGCCACAATTAGCAATGTAAGTTCTGATTTAATACATTTTCATTTTTTATTTTAAAATAAAATTATTTTCCTTGGTCACCCTCCAGTATATTCAGGTAAATCCCCTCCCCCCTCCCACTCTAATACAAACATCACTATGCAATCTTTATACTCGATAGAAAACAGAAAATATGTTCTTTTTACCCTCAAAACCTAACCCATCCCCCATTGTTTTTTACAACCAAATTCTCGCAAATAGAAATAATTATCTTGTTGATGATGGTACTAATTTTCTTTCTGTAAAAAGGGGGAAATTATTTTCGATACTAACTTTTTTTCTCTTCTTTAAGGCCAATTGTGAAGAATGTGCCCCACCTCCCAGTAAGAGAGCATGGGCAAGTGCACGCTCTCAGCGAATGTCAAGGTGTCCAGAAATAGGAAACAGTATTTGTTGTTGTTGTTGTTGTAAGTGCATGCTCGAGGTGAATGTTAAGAGTTTCCAGAAATAGAAAACAGTTAGATCACGTGTTTCCTTCTCAGCCAATCAGAGGGTTGGTTACATATTAGCGGTGGAGGGAATATGTGGAAAGGATTTTTGCTATAGTTTTTATTAGTCTGTGAATAGAATTTAAAGGAGTGAGAACAGTTTTGACTTTACTCATGTGGATATATATTTGTGCTGATGATGACGAGTGGAATGTTTACCCTATTAGAAGTTGATAGTGGAGTTGATGGCAATAATACAAGAGCACGTAACATTGCGGTGGAAATCACGAGAGGATCACGGCTTTGTCTGGAATGGGATGAAGTATATGCAAGACATGTGATATCCTTGAGCAAATTTAAAATGGAGGATCAATTATGTTTCACTGCAAAAGTTTATATAGCACATGTTAATAAACTTCAATGTGCTTTAAGTGCATTAGTAAAACATATCGAAGACAAAAAACTGTATCGCTAATTGTACATACTTAGTATTGTTGTTGTTATAATTATTCAATAAAATTGCTTCGAAATCAAAAATGTTACCTATTCTTTCTGATTATGTTGCTGACGAATCAGGGTCAGCCTAGAGTCAGCAGTCAGAGTGAAAAGATTGAAAAATGAATAAATTTGAGAGAGAGAGAATTAGATCAAATCTAGTGTTTATGGAAAACCGTTTGATTTTGAATGATGAATTTCTCGAGTTATCTCTTCAACGCAGAATGTTCTCTCGTCAAGGATCACTTGAAAATATAATGAGGACTGATTCTCTCCCATGAGACTATTTTATGAAACTTTTAAAATGTGATTCAAATGCTTATACTCAATATATTGATATATTAATTGCAACAAAGCAGAATCATATTGTGGATGTACTTTTGAAATTATTGCCAATGGATTCAATGTAGATGGCTCCCCCGTCATTCGAAAGAGGTAACGTCACAGAGCTACTCCTCTCACCTTTTCCCCTCACTGAATTTATCGAGCGATGACACTCAGTTTCGTTTCAGCTGTGAGAGAGTCAAGTGACATCTGAAACCAAAAAATGTTCTATACATTTCCATTGTGCATGTACACTATTGGCAGATGGATTCAATGTGAGAATTTTATAATTATTGATGACTATAGTGAAAAGTGCAAAATATATAATCCTTGTAAATTACATTGAGGATATGCAGAACAAACTAAAGGATGTAATTCATATCTTCAAGAGGTGTGTGACTCTCACGATAGAGGACACATGTGTTCGAAATGTCACAATGATCAATGTGATCAATGGGAGAATACTTACCCCGCTATGATTGTAAAGAATCCTAAACGTGATTTTAGTTTATTTCTACGAAATTGGTATAGTCATGGATTTAAATTATTCTGGGAAGAGGAATCTGGTCTACGATTCAACTGTTGGGGTAACAAGACAATTTGGTTTCTACGTCATCGTTGTGACGACACTGCCAACTATGACTATAAACCAAGTGATTTTTATTTGGCAGTTACCGAATGTGATTCACCATTTGAAAACAATGTATGTGATATTGCTTGAAATAGACAGATTGAAACTCGTGAATTTCAAAATATGAATGCAAATAGTATCATTGACTATACAAAGAGATATGACAAGAGTGAAGTTTCATTGTACTGTAGAAAATGTGACCCTGACTTTGCAGTCAATCAAGATCAATTTACAGTGAATCCAAATGATTTACCGGCATTAGTGGTACACCACAGTTGCCTATACATCGAAGAAGAAGAAATCTAAAGTGATTATTTAAAGACATTGTTGTACATATATGCATTTCATTAATAAAAAAATTCACAAACATTTTTTAAGCACTTTACTCTTAGGGCACTGAAATCAATACTATATAGGTCTGAGAGGATATTTTCCACTATAAAATCGTTCAGACGTGGATTCACACTATAAATGTGGAGAAACTACTTGTAAGTATAGCCGCGATATCGGAACACAAAATATAGTAGTGCATGGAAGCCACAGCTTTTAGTCGTTAGATCCTGCACCCTCTTCCGATTTTGAATAATAGTTTTCCCACTGCTCTCAATATAGTTTCTAATGTGAGGTGTGTAAAATGTATAGGGTAGACCAAGAGGATCAAAAAATTCAATCGTCTTCATTGTTTGAAAGATGCACAGCCAATGACCCGTCAGCACAGTCGACAGACTGCTATTAACAATAATCAAGGTATTGCTGACACTTTCAATTTTTCTTAGAAAGTCCGAGGGTAGACAATAGGATTTGTACTGGGACATGTAGGGGTCCATATTAAATACATTGATTATTTGACTGGTGTTCATGGCGCCAAGTCTAGTAGAACACTCCCTTCTGGAGTGATTTCCCAATAGGTTTCATATTGATTTAGTGAGATTAGTGCAATACTCTCAGCCAATGGGTCGGCAAATGTACACTCTAAACGCAAACTCCCCGTACATACTATACTCATATCCTGTGTGCCAGACAAATCCAGAACAATGATACCATGCGTTTTAGCAAACATTTCTTCGGTTATACCATTTTCAAATAGTTGAGTCATGATCTAGGGTTTGCATGGTCAACTCATACAATGTTATATAGGATTTATCAAAAGATAGATTGTAGAGTGGGATACCGTTTACTCTGCACACTAGAGATGAAAGTCCAAACATCTTGAATTTATGTGGGCATTCAGTCCACGATTCTATTGCACTGGCGCTGTTTACAAATGCCAAAGCGAGTTTTGACGGACTTTCGCCATTGATAAAGGATGAATCGGTGAAGGTGCGTGAGCCCAAGGCAATATGACGTTGATTGTTGATTGTATGAGGAACAAGTAGTTTAATGTTGTTACCATTGGCTCTCAATTTTTCCACGTCCAAAGAAATCAGAACTCATAAGCTTCTGTTTGAAGACAAAAAGTATTGTCGAGTTGAAAGAGAGACTTGTATCAGGATTGGCAGCAAGTCCTTTTCTCAGTAAGAAATTGTAGAGTGCAAGTGTCAATTTTCTATCCACTTTAACATTGGGCGGCAGCCATTGGGGTATATTAAATATTTCATGATATATTTTTCCAACTAGATGTAATTCACTAGTTGTAGCATTTTTAAGTTCATCTGTACTATCAGTATTAGTAATATATTCATATCCATTGGAGGTGCCTCTCAATTCCTTATATGACTTTGGTGTCATCAACATGAATTGCATATAGCTTGTATAATTTGAGAGATTGTTGCTTGTGCTCACCAGCGTGCCATTGATGTAGACACTAATTTGACGAAATAGATTATGTAATATACAATCTTCATAGGATATTCCATCGCCCCGAATTGGCCTTGTATTATCTTATTTCCGGACTTTCATTTGTAAATCTTTAAATTTTGAAGACATGTCCATAAATTAGTCTTCATTGGAATAAATTTGAAAGTGGATATTATCGGAGAGGGGTTGTTGTGGATAAAATTGTTCATAGTATCCATGATTGACACTCATATCAAAATTTTCAGCATTGAATAGATTCAATGAGGTGTTGATTGAAGGTTGAGAATCCTTATGTGGTAGGTAGGACAGCTTAGGAAAAGAAATCTAGTTTCGATCTAACAATTTTCTTCCTGGGGCTTCTTCTTCTGTTTACACTACGTGTCGGCTTTTTCCTTCTTTTCTCTGACAAGAGGGGTGATGTCTTTCGTTTCCGACCTGAGTGGAGACTGATGAGTGATGCATTGTTTCTAGACCTTTTAAGCCTTTACCATTTTGTTTTAGTTGCTCACTAAGGGTTCGCGCACTGGACCTAAGATTTTCCGATGCACTTTTTTTAAAATCCTTACCAGAGCCCCAATCGTATAGTGTAGATGATGCAAAATCTGTCGCAGCCGGTACAAGATATTTTCTAGCCAGTGGTAGTGAAGAGCGAAACAGCTTAGGAAACCAACTGCCAAGACAGTAGCCAGACATTAACGAGCGACCCTTGTAATAGTCCATTCCGTTGCCCTGTTGTCTTGGGCCAAGAGTATTAACATAGCAGTCAATATCAGGACAAGTGAATACCACATTTTTATTAGACATCTTATTGAACGATGTGACGGAAATGACATGTAATCACAGCCAAACCTTTTGAAATTGCTATAGAATTACCAAAAACGGCTCCTAGTGTTAACTGACAGAGTTCCAAATGGGAAATGATTACGTGAATACACTGAAAATGATTTATATTGTAGTGGTGAATATGTTCTTGATTGGTTTTTCGTTCAAGAACTCGTAGGAGGGGAACATTTGAATTGCCAACCCGAGATGTTTCCACAAATGAAGCGTAGAGAAATATACAAGTGTCTGTGGAGAAGGCAGGTGGGTAGTCAGCAAAAATTAAATTAGTGTTTCCGGCACTTTTACCATTGATTATATTGAGCTTAAAGCCAAGAAGATCCTTTAGGTTATCATTGAGAATAACCTTTTCGTTGGCAATAGGTGGACTAATGTAGATCTTACCCTCCTCCTTTGAATAGTTGAAATAAAAAGCTCCTTTTTTACGAGCGAAAATTCTTTTTTTAATAGAAAGACATAAATCATTATTACAGGTGAGTTCTTCGTAGGGTAATTCAATATATGGATAATCCATCCAATTGATTTTTTGAATTTGTTCTTGATCACTTGAGGATGGTGGTGGCGGCCAATCATAGGGTCTAATTTTTATTTCATATTTACGGTCCTTTCTCAGGATGTCGTAGGTATTTTTGAGTATACAGTCGACAAGAGCCAATTCATACGCACCATCGAATTTGATGGTGGGGGAGAGTTTTGTCCTAAAATCACTTGTTTTATACAAGTCATTGTAGAGAGGATCGGAGACGTTAGACATAAATGTCTTATAGAAATCATTGGGCATTGTTAATGTCTTCAGCACTGACCCAAGAATCAAAATCTGAGTTGTATCCTAGCCAGCGAACAAGCAACTGTCTCTTGCCCCTACGAGTAAGACTCTTTAATATCTTTTCAATTTGATAAATTTCCCTAGTGTTTCTAACTTTTTGTAGTTCATATTCATAAAAACTACCGAGAATCTCGTCATCTTTAGTGTCTCGCAGTCGATATGTCGGAGGTTTGGTGTTCAGGATTTTGGACACTTTAAAAAGTTCAGTGCTCTATAAATAATTCCCATTTTCAAAAATATTGGTGGTTCTATTAATTCGAACAGTATCACCAACATTGAATTTCTTCTTCACATTTTTTTTTCTTTTTCACCATTGGAGTACTGCTTTAGAAAAGCACCAAATGTATTTTCATTGTAGTGAACATCCCGAGGGCTTGAGTTGGACAGGGATCGATGAGGTCGATGGTTGTATATCTGCATGATTTTGTCTAAATCATGAATAAAAGCCAGTGTATTTTTCAGGGTACAATATGTTGAAATTAATAGAAGAATCGTTCTTATTAATCGTTCAGCTAATGCAGCCTTTATTGGGCTGTGACTATGATAAAGTGTTGTATTATATTTCAAAAGAACCTTTTGCACATGGGGATTAACAAATTCACTACCACGATCCGATTGAATTTTTCTATATGAATCGTGTTCAAGAATACTTTCAATGGCCTGAGCAACTTCAACACCTCTCTTTGATCGCAGTGGAATGGCATAGGCATAGCGACTAAAGACACTGATTGCCACCAGAATATATTTGTAGGGTGCATTGTGACGCCATTGAACTGCGTCTAAAGTTAAAACATCCGTTTGCATTATATGCAGAGGGAAAAAGGCTTTAGTTTGTCGATATTGTTTGCCGCGAAGCCTGTGATTCTGGTGCAGTGTGTAACTTGGTTCATTCTCTAAATACTCTTTTGCTTTTTTTAATATGGTGCCTGAGACAGCTTTAGAAAGCGTTTTGGGATAACTCAAACTTCCCGCTTCACTAATATTTTCATAGACACCTTTCAGTACTTCATCCATTTTGAACGCAAACACGTAGTGTAATGTCCACTACCCTTTTGCACATTTAAGGGTGAATCAATTCGTGTTCGCTTTTGACTAGCATCCGCAGGTGTTTTAAAATCATTGCTGCTGCTGCTAGTATTTTAAAATAATGCATCTTCCTCTTTTTTTTTAAATGGTGGTGTTGGTGTGGTTTGAGGACTATATTCTCTTAGTTTCTTTAGAAGTTGCTTATTGCCAATAGGACTTTTGGGAAAGTTTGATACACTTAGAAAGGTGTATAGATTATTGTCAAAGGATAATAGTCCTTTACGATTCGTCACCATTTCACAAATTAAATCAACTAGATTATAACTTTTTCCCTGAATTATAATTCGTTTCCCTGTGCTATCGACTTGAACTTGATGTTCAGGAGTTTCCAACATGAGATATGATAATACTCTTTTACTCTATTTTCGATAGGTCAGTGGCAATAGGTTTCCAATTTTCAATACAATTGAATTCAACTTCTCCTTTGATTCTGCTGAATCTTGAGGAGGTGTTTTGTTTTTAGTGGGATTAGTGGCGGTGATGATAGTGGGTCTCTCACGATATGGTTCTTGTTTGTCCAAATTCCACAATGCATCTTGAAGTAAAAGCAATTTTTTGTCATCGGCAGTATTCCCATCATTAATTAATTTGCTTATATTGTCTTCAAAATGTTCGATGGGTGAAAGGAAAAGTTCAAATGGTTTCAATTTATAGGGTTTTGCCATTCTGTCTTTAGACATAAATGGTTACAAGTCCTGTAATTATTGGAAGTAAAAGTGTGGAAAAGCTACCGCCTGCTTGAAGGAGCCGTTTTGTTTTAAAAATTTTCCCTTGTTTTTACAAGCCAATGCGCGTACAGTGGAACGATGTTTCTTTGTCTGTTGTCTAACACCTTCTGGCAGTTGAACATTGCCCTCAGTTAAATTTAAACAAAGTTCAGATATTAGATTAATGAAATTCTTGTCAACACCATGTTTGAGTATGGCCTTCCTAAGCAAGGGTTTTGAAGTGCTTAAAACGGAAAATAAATGCCGTTGTTCGTGTAGCTTCTTCAGTGTCATAACGCCAACTAATAGCCTTTTCTACTGTTCACCGGAAGATATACTGTAATTTCATTGTTGAAATGTCGGTGACTACACGTAGATCCTCGGGTGTGCTCTGATTAAGATCCAGCAAAATGTAACTGTAGGGTTTATTAGTCGCCTTAGTGTACGCTGACAACAGAAATTTAGGGGCGCCGGGGTATATCCGTTTATTGAGAGTTATGAGTGAGCTAGAATCACGAATAACTCGCTAGATAATATAGATGGTGCAATTCAAAGCAAGGGTTCGCAAACATTTGCTCTGATAAAACAGATTGTGTAGAACTAGGGTTATGGAAATGTGTTCATGATGGGAGCGAACAGTGAACAGTTGTAGTATTTCCTGTGAGAACGGTTCAATGGATTCAGCCAAATCATCAATAATCAACCAAGAGTTCGATTCAATACTATTGAAAACATCAAGTCCCCGTATGAATTGTATTGGTATGGTTGTGGAAATAGCTTTTATTTGATCATAGGACTCTTGCCAAATACAATAGCAATAGTAGATTTTTTCGGCTTTTCCAAAAACATTTTATCGCAATTTTTAATTATTTTAGCCAAAAGTGTTGTTTTCCCCGACATTGAGGGACCACACAGAAACGATCTGAAGGGTGTTTTAAATTGATACCTGCTGCTGCTGTTGACAGCAGTTGGACTATAACTAACTGTAAATCATACGTGTCCAATGAATAAGTAGTAATAATTTCCCATAGATCTATCTAGTACTTTAACAGCAAAAAAACAATATTTCATGGCAGCATTCGGCACTGCATGAAAACAAATATTTGTTCAACATGAACAACGATAATAATAACACTTGTTCAACAAGAACAACAACAATATTTCATGGCAGCATTTATTTCGGAGATGCATGAAAACTCTATTTGTTCAACGTGAGCTGCAACTATAAAAATAACACTTTATGTACAACAAAAAAATAAACACTTTTTTTTGTCCATGAAGAGCAAAATTTATTGTCTTTAAAAACACTTTTTTGTCCATCAACATGTACAACACTTATTGTCTTTAAACACTTTTCTATACAAGAGCACTTGAAAACAACACTTGAAAAAACAGAAAACACTTGGAACATGAACTAGCACAGTTGAACATTATAGTGAATTTAAAGGTGGGACCCCCCCCCCCACCCCCAGGGATCGCAGGGCCGAAGGCCGGCTGCGGACGGGATCCCCCACCCCCCGGGAGCTGCGGGCGGGACCCCCCCCCCTCCGGGAGCCGGCCTCGGGAAGGGCCCCCCACCCCCCGGGGGCCGCGGGGCGAAAAAACAGTACAATAGTTGTCTTCACTGCTGCTACAGGTTAAGGTGGATAGATTGGGGTTAGATGAGGTTAGTTAGTTGGGTCAGTGGTGGTGGTGGTGGTGGTTAGTTAATTTATGAAAGGGTTGGTGGTTAGTTGGTTAGTAGATTAGTCAGATTAGGTTAGTTTATCCAGACCAAGTTGATTGCGATAGTCTATGCATTCAACTCGGTCTGAAATATGGTAGTGTCCATGAGGCAGGGCACTCACACCATTCTCGAGCAAATAGACTTTGTCAGATATACACGACATTGCATTCTTTTCCACTCTCACAGTATATTTTCTATACTGTAGAGAGCGAATTGCAAGCACTTGTGCTCTCGGCACTAGGCTACTTTCTACACAGTCTCTGTACACGCTTATGTTGAAATTGCTCTTTACAAAATGTGTAGGGGTGGCACCCCTTTACACGCCTTCTTTTTATCCCCACTAAGAGTTTTAACACAATAAACTTTAGGACCCGGGAACACCCCCTGGATATCAAATCACTCCCCGTCTCTGATTTTAACATTAATAGTTGGTTGGGGGCTTGACGTTTCACCAACTCGGGGTAGAGTGATAGATTCCAGTTGGTGAAATCCATCCGCGAGCTGATGTGTTCCCCCTTTTCTAAATCACCCAATAAATCTTCGGTCCCATTTACCTTTAGCAGCAGAGAATCTGTATCCCCATAGTAAACTTGAACCTCCCCTCCCGTGGCCATTGCACCTTGCACACATTGTAAAAGAACGACAACATGAGCTTTTTGGAAATTTCCAGTACTGAACTGCCACCCGCTATATTCTTCTTCAGTACCACATTTCGCTTTCGCCTGTGTAGAAGAACCATGCCAGTCTCTATGCTCGTGAACGATGTAAAATTGGGATCGGCAATAATTCGTGCACGCTCTCGAGGGTCAGTCACGACGTCGCAGCGAGTTCTGGTACGTACGTTTTCACACATTGTGCCGAACGCTGAATTTAGGATTAGTTTGTACTTTTCCTTCTCCACCTTTGAGTTTGCCCTAGAGTATTTATCCACAAAAGTGTCGAGCAACGTTTTCAAGTATGGTCTCTGATTGAACTGCAGGACCCTGGGTATTTTAGTGATTTTGAAACAATTGTTTACCATCCAGTGCAAAACCACATAGTGAACACCAAAATTCTCCTTAGGGTCTAAATCAGCAATCAGTTTCTGTTTGGAGGCGGTCCAGTGCATCCCCATATCCTTAATCACTGATCGATTGTAGGGGCTCAGCGAGTCCCTGCTCACGGGTCGATTGATACAGGGAAAGAAAAAATCTTTGACTGAGTCGTGAAGCGCCAGAGGACTGTGACCGTCAATTTCAAAGAACCCTCCTTGTGGCCCATTGTCCTCGACGGTGATAATATCGGGGAGCTCACAAGGATTCTCAAGTCATTGATAGTTCCCACACGGCAATGAGTAGTGGGACAATACCGAGGAGTATAATAAGTTCATGTCCAAGAACACTGCATTTGACTTTGCACCGCTGATTTGTCCACTTGGATCGGTTGATAAGACGCGATCCCCATGAAAAACATGCCCTCCCCTTATTGAACGTTCTACAAAAAGGTGCTGATCTACGTCGGTGATTAGGCCTATTTCCTCCCTTCTAATTTTTAAAATCAAATCCATCACCAAATCGGGTGTGGAAAAATAGTAGCCTATATCTAACCCGAACTCTGAATAGATTTGATCTGTGTTCTCGCAGACTATATCCAACAGAGTTGAAACGTCACTGACCAAGTACAGTCTACAATAATCCCACCCATTTTTACAATCCCCCTTAGACAACACCTTCTTGGCAAACTCATAGTCCTCGGCTGTGCATTCACTACTGGTGAGTGAATTGTAAAAAGCTTCAATTGGAGGTAGATTCACCTCACTTAAGCGAGCGCCAGAACAGTAATAATCGTATGCGTATATACCTTTGCAGGTCAAAAGGTCATACATTTCACTGTCTGGAAAGTTCTGTTTGAGCAAGGGAAAGCTATCAAAATTGTCTCTTTTCTGCACTTGAATCAATTGACTCAATGCCTTGGGAAAAAAATAAAAGAATTTTAAAAACCAGAATTTATTACAACACTTATTCCTATTATCCGCTGCCTGCCGTATCAGTTTGAGAAGCACAAGCCTTTTTCCCAAGTTTGGAATAATGTTATTGTTCAATGAACTTTTTACCTAGGGACAGTCTACTCCCCCTCCCTCCCTTTGCATACATACCAGTGCAGTTAAAATAAATTTTAAGTCGTAATTTGAGTTGTGAATAAAAACTGGGATACAAAACTGTTGGCTAACATTTAAGTTACACGATTGATGCGCACCCCCTCTCAAATTACTCGCCCCAGATAATATTTCCTGCCACAACTGATCATGGTCTCTTACTGTCCCCCTCCCCCCTCTTTTCCCTTTAGTCCCCTTCTCCCCCTCTACAAACTCCCCCATACAAACCCAACATATTTTTTGATCTTTAACCGTGAGACGATCCTCTGCAGATAACACCATGGGGTAATGTGTGTTTCTCAAACGAAAAATAGCCCCATTAGCCGTGCCACGTAGTTTAGTCAGTGCCTTGACCAAACACTCGTCCTTATACCATGTTTCTACTATTTCTAACAACCGCATGGTGTTAGAACTATTTCTTTCCGCATGAGCATAGGACACTGCAATAGCCTGGTGTTCTTTGACTCGATTTGGAAATCGGGGATCGTTCACCTCCACCAGCTTAGCTTCACACTCCAAAGATATTTTGTTGCACTGGAGGAGGGTATTCTGGAAATTTTTAAAAAGTAAAATGGCCCTATCCCCTGAAACCGTTTCCACTGTCTGGTAGCCATGCCGGCTACAGTACCTCATATGATTTTGCAACTTTAATTCAGTCCAAAATCTAGAGAGACATGTTGGACAGTAGAAACATCCCCCCGTCTTCTTCCCAACCCCCCGCACTCTCCTAAGGTCTGTGATAGGATTTAAATGGCGAAGAGCATTCGGTTCTCTAGATGGGGGTGTGTACAACAACCAAATCAAGTGTCTGACCAAATCAATTGACGGGCCCCTTACAGGTAAGACCACCCTCTTCTTTTTTAAACGACCCCCATCTTCAAATTCAGTTTCATACTGAACCACAGTAACGCCGATATTTAAATGGGCATTAGCCCTTTCAAAAATATCAATAGATCGCAGCGTTACTGGGTATTTCACCTCTCAACAAGAAAAATCTACAGTGGGGAAATTGGACCCTTCCTTCCCATGTACAGCCCAATTGTCTAAATTCGTCTTGGTAGCGTCACGTGCTAGAGGCTCGAATGCTGATATGAGGACATCATACCTTAAATATTTTTGATCTGTTTCAAAACAAATCCGCTGGACACCACGACAACCTACTAAATCTGGATTATAATTTAAAACTATTGACCAATCAGACCCAGCCCCTCCTCTTGAAATAAAATCTTTCTTAAATTTACAAATATTAACGCTTAAATTTTCAATAAATAAAACTACAGAGCCACTCCCGTTTTCCTTAAAGTTCTCGAGATGCGCAATAATTTGACCTACCCACTCCGAAAAAACTCCCTCAAAATTTTCTAAATTCGAATAAATCACAAGCATCTCGGAGTGTACATAATGATAATAAACTTCACTTTTCCCCTCATTTAAATAAAACACCTTTAAAACAATAGAAACCTTAATTGAATCCCTCCCCCACAATTGAATTTGGTTCTCCAGTAGTGCACGAATTTTATCTACATAGACATGCACAATTTCTACAGGATCAAACACAAATTTTCCCCCCATAACAGAATTAAAAGGGTCACCAAAAGTCGCAGTGTAAACAACTCTTGCATTTAAAATGGTGTTGGTCAATTGAAAATCAGGAAAAGTCGTAAATTGGTCATTGCCCCCCTCCCCCTCTTGTATATCATCAACACTCCTTCCACATTGTTCAACAATATTTGGGGTATTCGTGTGCTCCACTTCAGTTGTTTGAAGTGGAAGTAGGAAATCCGTGGGGGATAGAGGAGGATTCCCTGTTAAATCCCGGGTAAAATCGTCTAAAATTAGCATGGTATATGGACTTAGCAATGGCAAGTCCCCCTCTGAACTATGAACATTACCTTGCTCAACTGTGCTATAATCTACATTAAAAAGAAAATCTTTTAAAAACTCATCAACATTTAACAACGACGACGGTATTTCACATGAATTGTTGGAGAGGTCCTCTCCTTCTCCAACTGATGAGGACGATGGTGACAATGAATAAGGGACCAATGCAACCTATAAATGAAAAATAGCTTATTTTCAAAGTGTTCAAATCACCCCTACTGTTTTTAAAATTTGGATTATTATTTAAAGTCAGCGCTTAGTAGTAGTAGCCGAATGCACATAGTAGAATTTAGTTAATTCAACTGAAAGTTCCAAAATATCAAACTTAATATAAGATATTTACAATCTAAAACGCCGCTTTACATAAAATTGACAATTTGATTTTGTTCAAACAACCCCCCTTTCCCAATTTCCACTATTTAATGCTGCCCCTCCGAGCCGGACATCGCGGCACTTCCCTGCAGCGCTTCTCGGGCTCGCAGCGCTTCCCGCGGCGCTTCTCGGGCCCGCGGCGCTTCCCGCGGCGTTTCCCTCAGCGCTTCTCGGGCGCTTCCCGACCCCTCACCGCGTGGCTCCCAGCCCCCCTTTACATAATGTTCAAAAGTTGAAATATTCGCTTAGACGGCATAAGTCGCTATTTCTCTCTAATTCCCAGTTCTAGAGGTTCGGTGAACTCCTCGCTAGCTCCCAATTATTGTAAACCGTCGCGCGAGTGTTCCGATTTCCAAGACTGAACTTCAACAGCTAGGAAAATACACAATTAAATGCCGGGAACTGTTAACTCTGTATATTGTCAGAATGTTTCCCCTCGCTAAAATCTTGGCAATGGTTTGTAAGATTGAAAGCTATTTTAAAAATATCCTTGCGCAAATTACGGGATTCATATATGACAGATAGATAAATGGAAATAATCTCTCAGTTCCTTCTTCTCTTAAAACTAGATAATATTCAATTGTGAAAAATAGCATTTTGAGTTTCATAGTGGTGAGAGATAACAGTAAAAACTAGAAAATTACCTAAAAATATTCGCTTATGAGATATCGAAGCGATAGCAACAGAGAAAATAGCGTAGATTAGAAAAAAAGAGTGGTTTCTTTGCAAAAAAAATTACATTATATTTAGATATTTCCGAGGGAGGGGGGAGTAGAGAACCCCCGGGTTGGGGGCGAGGGGCTAATATTTTAATATCCCGCTGAGATAAGTTTATATTAGGTTGAAAATAACAGTTTTGTTTTTATATATTTCTATAAGATATTTTGAGAAAAAAATGCTCACATTTGCAAATCCTGACTGCACTTGGGTGCCAGATGGTCCGGGTAGTGCGTGTTGGAGGGCGGACGGGCTGACGTCGTTAATTTCTTGCGCAGATTGGACTGCAGCTTGTACAGTAGGACCAGTGACGGTACAGACTTGTGCAGTCGAGCCAGTGATGTCATGGGCTTGCACAGATGGCTGCACTTGGGCAGGCAGCGTGGAGCTGGGGGGTTTCGGCCAACGGCCATATTGAACAACTGTTGCAGGGGTTTTACCTTTACCCCGTGCTCTCTTACTGGGAGGTGGGGCACATTCTTCACAATTGGCCTTAAAGAAGACAAAAAAAGTTAGTATCGAAAATAATTTCCCCCTTTTTACAGAAAGAAAATTAGTACCATCATCCATATAATTTTGTCTAGAAAAGCATTTATCACTAAGAAAACACCCCTACGCCAAAAGCAAAGCAATAGGTAAAATTTGCAAGAAATGCCCCTATTTTTACCTTGCTGAGAAAATTTTTTAAAGGTTTCCCGTCTATAGGTCTTTAAAATAGAAAAAAGATTGTTAGCCTAGCAGGTTATATGCCTAAATTACAATCTTGGATGTAAATGTACACATAATAAAGCTATCTTTTTTTCTTAGAAACCCCCGGTCCTCTTACTGCCCTAACGCGAAAAAACAGTTTTGTTTTTCATTTTAAAATGATGGCGATAGAATTGAGGCATGGCCACCTCCCCCTTTCGCCAATGTCCTAAATATATTGTTAGACCTTAATTTGAAAATAACGAGATTTCACAGGTTCTCCGAATAGAGATTGTATAGGCCTGCGCTTAATAAATTGCAATTGTCTGCATGAAACCGTTTTAATTTGACAGGAGAAAAACATCCCATTTTGATCTGAGAAACCTTTTACAGGAAGTGCTTTAAAAAGGGTGACAGCGGATTTTAGGCCTCGCGCTGGAGCCTTGTGTCAAAACCAGTGAGGGTTAATAACAAGAGCGACGGATGTCTCAGTTAGAGAAAAGATTACAATAGAGAAAAGTATAAATTTATCGAGAAAGATAATTATTTCTATTTGCGAGAATTTGGTTGTAAAAAACAATGGGGGATGGGTTAGGTTTTGAGGGTAAAAAGAACATATTTTCTGTTTTCTATCGAGTATAAAGATTGCATAGTGATGTTTGTATTAGAGTGGGAGGGGGGAGGTGATTTACCTGAATATACTGGAGGGTGACCAAGGAAAATAATTTTATTTTAAAATAAAAACTGGAAATGCATTAAATCAGAACTTACATTGCTAATTACGGCTGTCAAGTCTTCAAAAGAGTCAAATTTATCTATTCTTGTGTCATCAACTATGTCAAAATACTTTCTGATAATATAATCACATTGCATACGAAATCTCAAGGGTGAATTGTTATGTAACGGGGAAAACCATATGTAACCAGCCCTCTGAATGGTTGAGAAGGGGGATGTAACCGACTCGCTGATTGGCTGAGAAGGACATACGTGATCTAACTGTTTCATATTTCTGGAAACTCATAACATTCGCCTCGAGCATGCACTTACAACAACAACAACAACAAATACTGTTTCCTATTTCTGGACACCTTGACATTCGCTGAGAGCGTGCACTTGCCCAGAACAACAACAAGATCTTGAAGGAAGAGTCATTGACCCTGTCCTCATTAGACTCAATAATCCATCAAAGTGAGAAAAATTCTGTTTTTTCAAGTTAGAAAAATTATGTTTTTTCATTCTCAGTGAGAAAACCATAAACCACGTGTTTAGTACGGGAGTATAAGATAGCCTTCTACTCTCATCATTCTGAGCAGACACATATTCTAACATTTTGAGCGGGCCCATATTGTAGTTAATCATTCTAGTATATACAAGCGGTGTCCTATCCTTTTTGCATATTGGTTTCTCAGAATTTTGCAAATTTCATGAATTATATCTTATCTGATATTGTGTAAGCATTCATGTCGTCGGTGAAACAATGTAATATATACAAGTGGCCCCATAGGCAATCCATAAAAGCGGCCCCATATTCCAAGCAGACAGTACCCTCACCCTACAAGTGGGCCTTTGTTCCAGGAAGGCAGTACCCCAACCAGAAGAGGAGGCCTATATTCCAGGAGGGCAGTACCCCCACTATAAAATTAGAAAAATATTACAACAAGACCAATATAACACTACGACACATATCCACCATACAACAAGACACATACAACAAGACACATATCCACCATACAGCAGACACAACCACCTGTATAACAACTGGCAACACCATCCATATATTAACACATAAAACCATACCATATTTTTATCTTAACCATAATTTTTCTCATCGACAGAAATGGTATTATGTTAAGAAAACGCATATAAAACCGTTTCATGTATACAGCCATATCTCAAAGTCTCAGATTAGAAATTTCTGTGGCCATTCCAATAATTTCCGGTGACAGTCATTGCGTTATCATATGTTTCATTATAAAAGAAGGAAAGATATCGGTCTTGGTCAGCAGATCCAATAAACACCAATAAAATAAACGATAAACATCCATACATCCATATACGTAAATATCCGAATAAACACAATACTTTATACAAAAATGCTCTTTCACACAAGTCTTTATTAGGCATCAATGCCCTTAAAATTCCATACATACTTTAGAACGTTGTCTAAAATTCATCAGTTGAGCCAAGATATTACAGAAGCTTCAAAGATGTACGGCGTTTTTGATTGCGAACTTATCAAACAGTTCGTGGTAACGAACTGTAAGTAGGGAGCGACCCGGCTCAATGGTAACCGAAACTCTAAAAAACGGGATTTTAATACCAATAGATACATCAAAAGAATCAGATTTTAATTCTGATTTCAAATATGTAAGTTTCATCAAGTTTAATTTTACGTATCAAAATTTACGCGCCTGAGAAAATTTGGCTGATTTTCGAAAAAAAGGAGAAAGACCCCCTAAAAATTATAGAACCTTAATGAAATGCACACCATCATATTCAGCGTATTAGAGAACCCTACTGTAGAGGTTTCAAGCTCCTATCTACAAAAGTGTTTAATTTTGCATTTTTTGCCAGAAGAAAGATCACGGATACGTGTTTGTTTGTTTTTTTGTTGTTTTTTTCCCCAGGGGTGATCGTATCGACCCAGTGGTCCTAGAATATCATGGGAGGGCTCATTGGAACGGAAATTAAAAGTTCTAGTGCCCTTTTTAAGTGACCAAAAAAATGGAGGGCAACTAGGCCCCCTACCACGCTCATATTTTTCCCAAAGTCATCTGATCAAAATTTTGAGATAACCATTTTGTTCAGCATGGTCGAAAATATTCTAAATATGTCTTTTAGGATGACTTAATCCCTCGAAGCCCCCAGGAGGAGGGCTGAAAGTTATGAACTTTACCCAATGTTAACATATAGTATTGGTAATTGGGACCCGGCTCAATGGTAACCGAAACTCTAGAAAACGGTAATTGGATACAAATAGATACATCAAAAGAATTTGATTTTAATGCTGATTTCAAATATATAAGTTTCATTAAGTTTAATCCTACTCATCAAAAGTTATGAACTTTACCCAATGTTAACATATAGTATTGGTTATTGGGACCCGGCTCAATGGTAACCGAAACTCTAGAAAACGGTAATTGGATACAAATAGATAAATCAAAAGAATTGGATTTTAATGCTGATTTCAAATATATAAGTTTCATCAAGTTTAATAATTACGTTTTAATTTTACGATTTTTTTCATTTTCCCATAATTTTCTGATTTTTCTCACATAATAATGGGTTTGGAGGATTTGGCCCCCCCTCGAAACAAATTGCCCCCCCCCCCCGAAACAAATTCCTGCGTAAGTGCCTGGGGTCGGGGGTTATGTAGGAGGATCTTTCCATGAAGGAAGTTTTCATGGGGGAAGGGACATTGCTATGAAGGGGACGCCGGACTTCCCAGTATTATTTAAAAAAAGATCAGGAATTAAATATAAAAAACAAGTTTTTTAACTGCAACAGCAGCAACATCAAAACTTTAAACGAACAGAAAATATTACATATATGATTGGGTTCACCCCCTAGTCAATACCTCACTCTTTAAGCCAGAGATTTCTTAGTACTTTCATAAGAGCTATATATTATAATTAACGGCCTTTTTTATTAAGATTTTATTTTTAAAGAATTGGAACAAAATTTTTACTTTCGCTTAAAGAGCATGGTATTGACTAGGGGGTTAACCCCCTAATGTATGTATTAAAAATATATGAATATAGAAGTTCGTTACGTAAGTTACGTTTATTTATTACTAATAAAAACGTTCGTAAATAAAATGAAACAAGTTTCGAGAAAGCCATTTAACCAGATAAAAGTAAATTAATATGAAAATTTTGTTTTAATTGTTCATGTACTGTGAGCCAAGATCAAAATCTGCATTAATTCAAAAACATTCAAAAATTAAATTAAAAAAACAAGTTTTTATAACTGAAAGTAAGAAGCGAAGTTGAAACTTAAAATGAATAGAAATTATTCTATATATGAAAGGGGCTTTCCCCTCCTCAACACCTCTCTCTTTACGCTAAAGTTAGACTTTCTCACAACTTTATTTTCTTTAAACAATAAAAAACTTTAGCGTAAAGAGCAAGACGTCGAGGTGGGGACAGCCCCTTTCATATACGGAATAATTTCTGTTCGTTTTAAGTTTTAATGTCGCTCCTTACTTTCAGTTAGAAAAACTTGTTTTTTTTTATTTAATTTTAGTTTAAAGATGTCAGCTTGTGTGGTAATTTTTGAATGTGCAATTTTTATTGCTGAATACAGACTACAGTGAAGTGTCCAGTTATCTATGGCAAATCAACTCGTTATTAGAGCTAAATTTAAGCTCTATTGAGGTATTTCGAAGGCCTATTAATGAAAATGTCTCTTTTGTTTGAGCCAAGACTATAAGTATTCACCCCACCATGACAACAGTAGTATTGTATTAATACGTCAGGGAAGACACATAGCCAATCACTCTGGGAAGAAAAATATCTCATCATTCCGAGCAGACATATATCCTAACATTCCACGTGGGCCCACATTGGAGTTGCTAGTCTCTCATATCCTTCCTCTGCTTTTAACAAGAGCCGTAATATATTCCTGGAAATAATTATTCTCAGCGAAGGATTGCTATTACTTTAAGCGCCCATATAGAACACATATCTCATTATTTCGAGCAGACAAATATCCTAACATTCCGAGCGGGCCCGTATTGGAGTGAATCAACGTAATATATACAAGCGGTGTCCTACACTTTTTGCACATATGTTTCTCAGAATTTTATGAATTATACCCTATGTGATATTGCGCAAGCATTCATTTCATCGATTAAACAATGTAATATATACAAGCGGCCCTACAGACATTCCATACAAGGGGCCCTATATTCAAAACAGATAGTACCCCACCATACAAGAGGGCCTATATTCCAGGAGGGCAGTACCCCCACTATACAACAAGACAGATATTACAACAAGACAAATATTACAACAAGAAATATACCCACCATGCAACAAGACACATACAACAAGACACATATCCAGCATACAACAGACATAACGATCCGTAGAGCCACTGACAACACCATCCATATATTAACACCTAACCACATACCATTTTGTTATCTTAAACATAATTTTTCTCATCGAAAGACATGGTATTATGTTAACAAGAGGCATATGAAACCGTTTGATCCATACAGTCATATTTTGAAGTCTCAGATTAGAATGTTTCTGTAGCCATACCAATAATTTCCGGTGACATTCATTGCGTTATCTTATCCAGATGTTTAATTATAAAAGAAGAGCGGATATTGCTTTTGGTGAGCAGATCAAATAAACACCAATACAATAAACGATGAAAATCCATACATCCATATACATAAACATCCGAAACACAATTCCTTATCAAAAAATGCTCTTTCATATAAATGTTTTATTTTTAAGCATCAATGCCCTTAAATTACCATATATGCTTTGAAAGATTGGTTCAAATTCCTCAGTTGAATCAAGATATTACAGAAACTTCAAAGATGTATGGCGTTTTCGATAGCCAATTCATTAGTTGAAAAAAATCAGCTTGTGGGGTAGTTTTTGAATGAACATTTTGTTTCTGAATACAGACCATAGTGAAGTGTCCTGTTATCACTCGCACATCAACTATAATATATATGCTTACAATAGAGACATGTGGAGTACGATATTACGCCATATAAACCAACTAGGCTTCTATGACAAAGGGATCCCCCATTCTATGAAGAAGGGAAGGATCTATCTACGGTTCAACAGGAAGTTAAAGAAATATGTAGTTTTTTTGGAGTGATAGCCCTATACGTAAAAGGCAATGTACCCACTGATAAACTTTTAATTGACAAGTGCAAATCAGATATTCCAATATTCAATTTGGAGAATTTTAATTGTGAGGTATATCCATATAAAATACACAATCCTGAAATGAAGTTCGGTTTTTTTATCAAATGGGTTCCGCTACATATTCCTTCTCGGGATATATGCATAAGGTATCCCAGGAAGAAGATGAAGAACAACAACAAAACCAGTGATATAGATTCGAATCACACCAAGTGGATGATGAATGGCGAATTTTCATAACTCCCATTCCCCCCAATACCTACCCAAAGGTCTTTTTAAAGACCACCAAATCTATTTAAAACTTCAAAACCAAGATCTTATAAACCTTTTCTGTCCTTGACAAAAAAACAATGTTGAATTTTTATAACTCCCATTCCCCCTTACCTACTCAATGTGGTTTTTAAAGACCACCAAATCTATAAACATGTCGTATCCAAGGTCTTATGAACCTTTCTGTGCTTGAATAAAAAAACTTACATTTTACTAGTCAAGGGGGGCTCAGGAGGGAGGGTATGTGTCTTCACAATAATAATTTCAATTCAGACTCATAGTCAATACCTTTTTAAAAGGACAATATAGTATTAGAGTATGCATTAAGTTGTAAGTAATAAAGTCGAATACATTTTAGACAATATTTTTATGGAGGGATGTCTTGACAATTACTTTTTAAATTTTCGAAGAGAGGGAAATCTGAGGGGATGCAGATTCCTACATTTTAGGCAATCTTTTTATTGGAGGGTACCCTTTGAAAAGGATTACGTAGTATTGGAGTATTCCTAAAGTTAAAAATAATAAAGTCGTGTACATTTTCGACAATATTTATTTTTGGAGACTTCTTATATCTTATAATTAGATATATAATAATTATCTTGACAATAATTTTTTAAATATCATACTCCTAGTCAACACGTTTTGAAAAGGATTACGTAGTATTGGAGTATGCATAAAGTTGAACTAATAAAGACGTATACATTTTAGATGATCTTTTTTTTGGAGGAATGTTTTTTTTGGAGGAGTAAAATCCGAGGGGGATGCAGACTTCTACATTTTAGGCAATTCTTTTTCTTGGAGGAATATCATGACAGCAACTACTTAAATTTCAGACTTGTAGCCAATACCCTTTGAAAAGGATTACACACCTTTTTTGGAGCGTTTTTATATTAATATTTTTATTATACACCAACACTACAAAAAACATCCTATGTCATGCTTTTATTTTTTTTTTTTTGGTACTTTATACACATTTAAAACATTCTGAATCTGTAGTCAAACATTCTGAACGTTTGATTTGCTAACGTACCCTAAAAATAATTGAGACATAAGAAAGTAATGCATAAAATATTTGTATTGAAATAATGACATGTGGAATATTAACATAAAAATTTGTTACATACATTATTATGCATTATTAATACCATTGAATAACTTTGAGTATTTTGGATCTACACCATAAAATAATTCTTCATCTTCTCTCTTCTGTAACAGTTGCTACTTTCTTCTCTTAGCTAGAATAATAATTAATTCCTTTTGTTTAATTTACGATTTTTACAGTGGTGTCAGCTACAGGTTCAAAATGCGTTTCGTCTGTAGTATTAGTGGATTCATTTACTACATTTGTCGGTATATTATCAATTGTAGTAATAATGTTCACATGCGCCTTATTTTCCATCTATCTATCATTAAATTCACTAGTGATGTTGGCTACCAATGCTATTTTTTCCAACGATTTTGTTGTGAAGTTGTTGTAAAGTTGTTGTGAAGTGTATTTTATGGTATTTGGGTGTTTTAGTCGTAGATGCCTTTATTCTCCCTTTATATGGGAGATAAACTCTGGCCCTAAGGTAATTAAACTTTGGTAGCGTGCCTTAGGCTTTGACCGAACTAATAAGGCGTACCGACCGGGCATGTTCGATGGGCTAAATGTAAATCATATAGAGGCTGTCTAAAATACAATACTTATATCCAATTTACATATAATAATTACAGATATAGATATTCTACTGGGACTGGCTGTCCCAAGTAGACCACAAGTCTCAGAAACTACAATAATATATAATAAGATACAGACACTTGCAATGATCCGGCAAGATCCCAAGGTATTTCTAACGAGAAAATAAACGGGCAGAGGTTCGCCCTGCAAGTCAAAAAGTCTGTGTTCAGTCTCAAAAATCGGGGTATATATATGAAAAACTAACCACGTCCTTCCGGTACATTGACGCATTTAGCCAGGAAATTGGTTATTGAGGAAGGTCCCTTCAAGCCCACACATTCCACGATTTGTATCTTTATCTTAAAAAGTGGTATTTTGAAACTTTGTTTTTGGCTCTTAATATATTTTTACTCAATTAATAATTAACTAAATTAGAAAGCTTTACCACAATTTCACTGTCTATTATAACATTATTTATGTACAGTCAACAGTTCTGGCATATAGACAAGATATGATTTTTGATATTAGTTCAGCAGTAAGCCTTTCTTTTTGCCTCGCTTTCAAATGAATATTAATATCAGAAAGACGGCCATATGATTATTCAACAGGTAAAATGTTACCAGAAGTATAAGTAAGAAGTTGAACCTCATCGTCATCTATTTGTTTTATGTTTGCATTTTCTTTGAGCACTATCATCATAGACAGCGCAATCGCGTTGCCTAAGCAAAGAACGATGTTGGCACAATGTATTATTTTTTTTCATACAAGGGCACTTGGTGTCGAAGGAGTTGTCGTGAAAACTTCGAAGAGGCCTCATTCAATTGGAAATTGAAATGGCTAATGCCCTTTTTAATAGTTTAAAGTGATTGGAAGGAAACTAAAACCCCTTCCACCAGTCCATTTCCCCCCAAACATCCAATCAAAATTTTGAGACAGCCATTTTGTTGAGCGTAGTTGATTTCCAAACAGAAATTATGTTTTTGAGGGGGACACTTCTCCACAGCCCTCAGAGCAAGGTTTGTAAGTTTTGCCCTGGAGCATAGATTTTTGTAGAAAACCTTGTCATAGAAATTTCAAAAAAGGCTAATTCGATTGGAAATTCAAAGGGCTAGTGCCCTTTTTAATAGTCAAAAGTAATTTGAGGGCAACTAACCCTCCTCTGACGCAAACCTTTTCCCCAAACATATCCATTCAAAATTTTGAGATTGCCATTTTGTTCAGGTTGTTGAAAGTTTTGCAAACTAGGTCTTTGAGGACGACAATACCCCCCCCCACAACTCTCAGGGCAAGGGCTGTAAGTTATACCCTGGGGGCCTATAAGGTTATTATAGAAAGCGTTGTTGTAGAAACTTCAAAAAAGGCTCATTCGATTGGAAATTGAAATAGCTCGTTACCTTTTTAATAGTCAAAAGTGATTGGAAGGCAACTAACACCCCTTCCACGCCCACTATTTCCCAAGCACATCCAATCAACATTTTGTGATAGCCATTTTGTTAAACACAGTTGAAAGTTCTGGAAATTATATCTTTAAACTGGACACCCCCCCCCACCGTCTTCAGGGCAAGGGTTGTAAGTTAAGCCCTTGGGGCATATAAGATGTTTATTGAAAGCTTTGTCGTAAAAACTTGAAAAAGGGCTCATTTGATTGGAAACTCAAAGGGCTAGTGCCCTTTATAATAGTCTATAGTGAATGGAGGGCAACTAACCCCCCTCTCACGCCACCTTTTCCCAAAACATATCCAATAAAATTATTAGATAGTCATTTTATTCAAAGTATTTGAAAGTTTTGTTATTTAGGTCCTTAAGAATAATGACCCCCCCTCCTTAGCCCATAGGGCAAGGGTTGTAAGTTATGCCCTGGGGGAATATAACGTTTTTTTATAGAAAGTGTTGTCATGTAAACTTCAAAAAGGGCTCATTCAATTGGAAATTGAAAAAGCTAGTGCCCTTTTTAATAGTCGAAAGTAATTGGAGGGTAACTAAACCCCTTCTCATGCCCATCATTTCTCCAAACACAACTAATGAAAACTTTGAGATAGGCATTTTCTTCATCGTACATATATTGATATATATGAAAATTATGATTTTAGGGATGACAAACCCCCCAAATCTCTCAGGGTAAGGGTTGTAAGTTATGCCCTGGGGGCATATAAGGTTCTTATAAAAAGCATTTTCATAAAGACTTCAAAAAGGGCTCATTCGATTGGAAATTGAAAGGACTAGTGCCCATTTTAATAGTCAAAAGTAGTTGGAGGGCAACTAACCCCCCCTCTCACGTCCACCATTTCCCCAAACCCATCCAACAAAATTTTGAGATAACTGTTTTGTTCAACGAAGATTAAAGTTCTGGAAATTAGGTTTTTGAGGATAATACCCCCCCCCCCCAGCCCCTTCAAGGCAATGGTTTTAAGTTATGTCCTGAGGGCATATAAGGTTTCTTCTAGAAAATGTTGTCGTAGAAACTTCAAAAACGGATTACTCAAGTTAAAATTGAAAGGCTTAGTGACCATTTTAATAGGCAACTCGAAATTGATTGAAGGGTAACTAACTCCCTTCTCAGACCAACCATTTCCTCTAGAAAATAAAATCAAAATTTTGAGATGGCCTTTTTTTCAACGTTGTTGAAAGTTCACAGAATCGAAAGTTTACATAATCACACAGAATCGCCCGCCCCCCATGCCCATCATTTCCCCAAACATTTACGATCAATATTTTGATATGGCCATTTTGTTCAACAAATTTGAAAAGTCTGGGAATTATGTCTTTGAGGATGATAACCCTCCCCCCATTGCCCTCAGGACAAGGGTCGTAAGCTATGTCCTTGGGGCATATAACATTTTTATAGAAAGATTTGCCGTAGAAGCTTCAAAAAGGGGTCATTTGATTCGAAATTGAGGGGACTTGTGGCTTTTTTATTTATCGAAAGTGATCAGAGGGCAATTGTCCCCCTCCACGCCAATTATTTCCACAAACACTTCCAATCAAAATTTTGATATAGTCATTTTGTTAAGCCTATCAGAAACTCTGGATATTATGTCTTTGAGGATAACAAATCCTCCCAGCACTCAGGGCAAGGATTTTAAGGTATGTCCTTGGGGCATATAGGGTTTTTAGGCAAAGTGTGGTCATATAAACTTCGAAGGGAGCTCATTGGATTCGTAATTAGATGCTCTACTGCTCTTTTTAAGAGTCAAAGTGATCAGAGGGCAGCTACCCTCTCCATTTACACACACGGCGTATTGTCCCAAAGTAAGTCTAATAGAAATTTTGAGATGGCCATTCTATTCAAAATAGTCTAAATATCATTTAACAAGGCTTTGGGGGTTGAAACAAACCTCAGAGTTTATGGGCAAGGGTGGTAAGCTATGCCCAGGGGCTATTTAAGTTTTTTGGAAGGGATGGCTGCTTAACTTCAGAAGAGGTTCGGTATTTCTCCCTGAAAAAGACTATTTAAATATAAAATGAGCAAAATTAATCAAAAAAACTTTTAGCACAAAATAAGTTTCTCAAAAAAAGGAAAGAGCTCCATTAAACCAAAAATGAACAAAAATAGGGTAAAATAATCTACTAGAAATACAACTACCACATTTCAGTATCAATAAATAAATGAAACCCAAAATAAACTGAAATATAAATATGTACAACTCAAAACGAGCAGAAATTGATCTGAAAAGGGTTCTTAGCCCTTTGCTTTCTAAAACCCAGAATATAGTTTGTTCTTTACTGAAAAAAATTCAAATTAATTTACTGAAATAAATATGCATTGTCAGTTTATTATACATATGCTGATATTTATTCCTTAAAATCATAAGTAATTTTTGATTTCTTAAAGTTATAAAAGTGAAAAATAAAAAGAAATTTCTTCAGTAAAGTACAAATTATATTCTGGGTTTTAGAAAGCATAGGGCTTAGAACCCTACTCAGATTAATATCTGCTCGTTTTGAATTTGACTTATTTTAATTCCTGTTTGTTTTGTGTTTCATTTATTTAGTGATAGTGATTTGTGGTAGTTGTATGCCTGATAGATTATTTGATTCTAGTTTTGTTTATTTTTGGTTCTATTGAGTTCTTTACTTTTTTTTGAAAATCTCATTTAGCGCAAAAAGTTTTTTGATTAATCTCTGAAACTGATTCTCTCACATATCCACTATCAGTAATTTTGAATAGTTTTGGTAGTCCAAAGAAATTTAATCTCTCACTATCATGACAACGCACGCACAGGTTTCTAATGAGATCTCCATTATTGCTTGTCTCATAGTTCAAATGTTTTTCTTTGTCAGCAGATTCAACACAACGATGGTTTTATCATGTGCACACACTTTCTTCGAATATTTCATCTTCATTTTTTGATTTTTAATATGAGGCAAGGGTTTATCCTTACTATGTACAAAAAATACTGATTGAAAATATTCAATAAACTTCGTATTGTTGATAACGAGTCGTAGAGTACCACTGGGACAGCCGCATAGAATATTTGCTTTTACAGTATGTATGTAACTAAAACCTTCTTGAAAAAGATTACATAGTGTTGGAGTATGCATAAAGTTGAAACTAAAAGAATAGTATACATTTTACACAATTTTTTTTAAAGAGATATCTTGACAATAAATATTTAAATTTCAGACTCCTAATTAATACCTTTTGGAAAGGATTACTTAGTATTGGAGTTTGCATAAAATTGAAACTAATAAAATCGTATACATTTTAGACAATTTTTTTTTGGAGTAATGTCTTGAAAATAACTATTTAAATTTCCGAAGAGAGCGAAATCCGAGGGGATGCAGACTTCTACATTTTAGGCAATGCTTTTTTTGGAGGGATATAATGACAATAACTGCTTAAATTTCAGACTCCTAGCCAATGCCCTTTGAATAGGATTACACGTTATTGGAGTAAGCATTAAGTTGAAACTAATAAAGTCGTCTACTTTTTAGACAATTATTTTTTTGGAGAGTTCTCATATTAATGTTTTTTTGATACTTCAACACTATAAGAAACATCCTATATCAAGCTTTTATTTTTTTATTTTTTATGTACTCTATCTACATTTAAAACATTCGTAATTTATCAACTCCCTCAGTTTGATATAGTCAATTATTCAAAACATTCGACTCGCTTTAAATAATTATTGTCAAGACACATCTCCAAAAAAATTGTCTAAAATGTATATAACTTTATTACTTTCAACTTTAGGCACACTCCAATACTAAGTAATCCTTTTCAAGGGGTACCATCGAAAAAAGATTGCCTAAAATGTAGAAGGCTGCAGCCCCTCAGATTTCACTCTTTTAGGAAATTTAAATAATTATTGTCAAGACATTCCACCCAAAAGAGATTATCCAAAGTGTATACGACTTTATTAGTTACAACTTTATGCATACTCCAATACTATGTACTCCTTTCCAAAAGGTATTGACTAGGACTCTGAAATTTGAATAATTATTGTCAAGACATCTCTCGAAAAAAAGATTGTCTAAAATGCATAAGCCTTTATTAGTTTCAACTTTAGGCGTACTCCATTACTATGTAATCCTTTTAAAAAGGTATTGGCTAGGAGTCTGAAATTTAACTGATCATTGTAAAGTCAACCCTCAAAAAAAAGATTGCCTAAAATGTCGGAGTCTGAAACCCCTCACATTTCACACTTTTTACAAATTTAAATAATTATTGTCAAGACATTCCACAAAAAAAAGATTTTCTAAAATGTACACGACTTTATTAGTTTCAACTTTATGCATACTCAAATACTATGTAATCCTTTTCATAAGGTATTGGTTTGCAGCCAGACTCCTAGTCAATACCGTTTTAAAAGGATTAGATAGTATTGGAGTTTGCATAAAGTTGAAACTAATAAAGTCGTATACATCCTAGACAATCTTTTTTTTTGGAGGAATGCCTTGAAAATAATTATTTAAATTTCCGAAAAGATAGAAATCCGAGGGGATGCAGACTTCTACATTTTCGGCAATAGTTTTTTTGGAGGGATATAATGACAATAATTACTTAAATTTCAGACTCCTAGCCAATACCTTTTGAAAAGAATTCAATAGTATTGGAGAAAGCATTAAATTGAAACTAATAAAGTCGTATACATTTTAGATAATCCTTTTTTGGATAGTTTTCTTATTAATGTGTTTTTGATACTCCAACACTACAAGAAACAAGCTTTTATTTTTTTTAGTTACTCCATCAAAATTTAAAACATTCGGACTTTGTCAACTCCCTTAGTTTATTGTAGTCAAACATTCAAAACCTTTAATTGCTTACGTATCCTAAAAATAACTAAAACATAAGAAAGTGATGCATAAAACATTTTTATTGAAATAACAACATTTAGAATATTAACATAAAATATGTTACATATATTATTATACATTATTAATATCATTGAATAACTTTGGACATTCTCATAAAGAAAGAAAAACGAGCACAAACGAGAATGTCCAATAACTTTGGACATTCTAATTCTATTCCACGAAATAATTCTTCATGTTCTCTCTCTTGATACTGTAGCTACTTTCTTCTCTTAGTTAGTAGCCAGTATAATAATAATATATCCATTTTGAGGTACCCTTTTTTGATCGTACCCTTTGCAAAGGATTACATAGTATTGGAGTATGCCTAAAGTTGAAACTAATAAAGTTGTACACATTTTAGACAATCATTTTTTGGAGATATGTCTTGATACGGAACCCATTTGCAAAAAACCGAACTTCATCCTCAGGATTGTGTATTTTATGTGGATATACCTGACAATTAAAATCTTCCAAATTGAATATTGGAATATCCGATCTGCTCATGTCAATTAAACGTTTATCAGTGGGTACATTGCCTTTTACGTATAGGGCTATCACTCCCAAAAACTATATATTTCTTCAACTTCCTGTTGAAATATAGATCCTTCCCTCCTTCATAGAATGGGGGATCACTTTGTCATAGAAGCCTAGTTGGTTTATATGGCGTAATGTCGTACTCCACATGTCTCTATTGTAAGCATATATATTATAGTTGATGTGCCAGTGATAACAGGACACTTCACTATGGTCTGTATTCAGAAACAAAATGTTCATTCAAAAACTACCCCACAAGCTGATTTTTTTCAACTAATGAATTGGCTATCGAAAACGCCATACATTTTTGAAGTTTCTGTAATATCTTGATTCAACTGAGGAATTTGAACCAATCTTTCAAAGCATATATGGTAATTTAAGGGCATTGATGCTTAAAAATAAAACATTTATATGAAAGAGCATTTTTTGATAAGGAATTGTGTTTCGATGTTTATGTATATGGATGTATGGATTTTCATCGTTTTTTGTATTGGTGTTTATTTGATCTGCTCACCAAAAGCAATATCCGCTCTTCTTTTATAATTAAACATCTGGATAAGATAACGCAATGAATGTCACCGGAAATTATTGGTATGGCTACAGAAACATTCTAATCTGAGACTTCAAAATATGACTGTATGGATCAAACGGTTTCATATGCCTCTTGTAAACATAGTACCATGTCTTTCGATGAGAAAAATTATGTTTAAGATAACAAAATGGTATGTGCTTAGGTGTTAATATATGGATGGTGTTGTCAGTGGCTATACGGATCGTTATGTCTGTTGTATGCTGGATATGTGTCTTGTTGTATGTGTCTTGTTGCATGGTGGGTATATTTCTTGTTGTAATATTTGTCTTGTTGTAATATCTGTCTTGTTGTATAGTGGGGGTACTGCCCTCCTGGAATATAGGCCCTCTTGTATGGTGGGGTACTATCTGTTTTGAATATAGGGCCCCTTGTATGGAGTGTCTGTGGGGCCGCTTGTATATATTACATTGTTTCATCGATGAAATGAATGCTTACGCAATATCGGATAGGGTATAATTCATAAAATTCTGAGAAACATATGTGCAAAAAGTGTAGGACACCGCTTGTATATATTACGTTGATTCACTCCAATACGGGCCCGCTTGGAATGTTAGGATATTTGTCTGCTCAAAATAATGAGATATGTGTCCTATATGGGCGCTTAAAGTAATAGCAATCCTTCGCTGAGAATAATTATTTCCAGGAATATATTACGGCTCTTGTTAAAAGCAGAGGAAGGATATGAGAGACTAGCAACTCCAATGTGGGCCCACGTGGAATGTTAGGATATATGTCTGTTCGGAATGATGAGATATTTTTCTTCCCAGAGTGATTGGCTATGTGTCTTCCCTGACGTATGAATACAATACTACTGTTGTCATGGTGGGGTGAATACTTATAGTCTTGGCTCAAACAAAAGAGACATTTTCATTAATAGGCCTTCGAAATACCTCAATAGAGCTTAAATTTAGCTCTAATAACAAGCCCTCGCTCCTCCCTCTCTGGAATTGCTAGCTATGACCCATACCTTTCTTTAATTCACAGTTCTTCATTTTTGCTTATATTCTATCCCTTATAAGTTTCTTTCAAATTTTTTTTTTCGTTTGTCGTGTTTTTAACTGCGTTTTTCACTGTTTTATTTAATATATTTTTAATTCACAATGACCTTAATCCTTTAGATTTATTGCTCAGGATAGACTTTGATAGGTAATATTTTACGTAGACGAAAATCTAACGCCGATGATACATAACATGTGCAGTGTAGGCCCTGTTAGAAAATCAATAACATTGTAATGCTTATGTCCTCTGATTCGGAAATACTTTAAATGAGACAGTAATAGGAAGAGGGGTTTTTGTTGTGTGGAATATCATGTAGAAAGTATTTCTCGAAACAGAATATTGCAAATAGATAGCTGGTCCTCTTGGTTAGGGCACAAATCTGTTGGATGTGAATGACCCCTCGAGTCCTAATCAAGACAGAAATCATTAGAATATAATTGTCCTCTGAGAAAAAAATGCATTGAAAGAAAAGGAAATTTCAAAAAGTCTCCTGTAACAACCCACGTGTATGTCCTCCTCAGTTAAAAGGGGGGGGTACCCATTGGGTTCTGAAGAAACCGATCACGTTAGAATGTGTCATCCATAAACATTACCCATTATATTATAATTAAAGAAATTTCTGGAAACAACTGGAAAAAAGTCTTAGAAAACGTCTTGATATGTCCTGAAACATCATGAATCTTCATGAAAAGAACTGTCTTGGAAAAAAAATCTCTTAATAAATTTCCTCTGCCAGGCGCTGTCATTACATGACAGACCCACCTGCGTGCCGTCATTAAATAATACTCACCTGTGCGCTGTAATTACATAACACCCATGTGTGTGTCGTTTTCAGTTACAAGTAGGGGTTCCCCATGGGTTCTGAAGAAACAAATCACATTAGAACGTGTTACCCTCTATTATATAGAAACCAAATATAAACATTGATTTACTAAAACCTGCATCTCTTAGTTTCCGTCTATGACTTAACTAGTATCCGCTGGCCATTTAAAACAGGGACCAGTCGTAATGCAGGGGTGTGTCTCCCTAGAATTTAAACATTGATGCAACACACCACCAGTTAAAACAGGGACCGGTGGTATTCCGGGGACGTATCTTCCCAAATGTCAACAGTGATGTAAAACCTGCTGGGCATTTAAAATAGGAACCGGTCGTATTTCTGGGGCATTTCTTCCAGAATCCAGGGGTACTGACCGCTTAAAAAGAAGGGCTGTGTTTGAATTGCTGTGGCGTGTCTTCCCAAAAGCAAACATTGACAAAACGAAACACCTGCTCTCGTGACCAGTCGTATTGCGGGCGGTACTGACCGGTGGAAAACAGGGCTGCAGTGGAATCCATTGATAGGGATGCCGTGGAATTCAAAAAGAGGATACTACTAAAGTCATCTTTAGAAGAATTTCAAGCATGTTTCCTTTGAGAAAAATATGCGGGTCAATCTGTGACAGGAAGCATTTGCAAAGTACATCCTCGAGCTGGGAAGTAGAAATCTTCCTAAAAATGAACTTGATGAAATTAAATTACCGGTAGACATAATTTCCACTGGCAATTTAATTGAGGAAGTATTTGGACAATGTTTGTGCAAACAAAGTATCCATTTCATGAAGGACCGACTTATTTTAGCTTTACTCAACAAAGAAGTTGGTAAAATATATGCAAGAATTGTCGATCGGCTTCCAGGAGAATACAAATCGTATAAAAGTAACGATTCTGGAAAATATAAGGAAAAAGGAAGAATGGAATTTACTCCAGAGTTCCCCAATTCAATTGAAACAACAGATTTACAACCACAAGACTTAAAAATAAAGAAAAATATGATAAATATGCTTTTGCGTAACTTCAATATTTCAGAAGGAATGTGTAATGGGAATTATTATTGTTACTGAATTATGTGACAACAAAATTAAGGCGAGTATAATTACTGGGGAAAAATAAGGAAAGGAAGTTCACAAATCCCGAGTTACAGTGGACTCTAGTAAAGATCAACTTGGATTGACTGCTTAAAGACATCAATTTCCACTTCGACCCGCATTTGCAAACTTTTGAGTTTGTTGGCATTGACCTTAGTGCTCCAGTTTTCAATCATGGAATGTTATGCGTTGCTTTTTGAATTTTCTCGTGCAAAAGATAACGTAGCTTAAAAGTTCTGCTACCATTTGAAAATAAACGAAGAACATATAACGAAGTGTGGAAGGAATCCCTGACAAATCCCAACGAAACTTCTTATTATTAGAGTGATTTTCCTCTATTTGAAAATCAATTAAACGATTAATAATTATATCATATATTGCATAATTGACATTTCAGATCACCAGAACGATCTAATTAGTTCAAAAGTTATAGTGGCCAACCCACGGGGCTAATATATATATATATATATATATATATATATATATATATATATATATATATATATATATATATATATATATATATATATATATATATATATATATATATATATATATATATATATATATATATATATATATATATAAATATATATATATATATATATATATATATATATATATATATATATATATATATATATATATATATATATATATATATATATATATATATATATATATATATATATATATATATATATATATATATATATATATATATATATATATATATATATATATATATATATATATATATATATAAAATTGGCGTCACGGTTCCGTGACGCCAATTTTGAAAAAGGGTAAAGCATCATCAGAGTGCTCATAATACCGCCCCATTAGCGTTGCAACAACTATTTTTGCAAGCTTTTTGAGTTGTTGATTATTGATGAATTATAATCTAAGTGTACCGTGAGTAATCAGTAATATATTTAAAATACAAAAAACAAAAATTCTTTCCTTCTAAGGATACTTCCGATATAAACTAAGCTCCCCCTAATTACACTTAAATCCTGTTTCAAACTTGAGTCTAAATTCTTAATCAGCAAAAGAAAAACCGCATTTTATTCTCAGCCAACCACCGACTATTAAATCAAGGAAGATGGTTTTGAATTTCGTGAAAATACTTGGCAATAAAAAATCACGAGATAAAAAGTTCACAGGAAGTTTAAGTTATTATAGGAGTATGAATGTTTCATCATCAGAATATTGAAAATAAATTATTGGACGGGAAGTTAGCGTAATGAGTTTAGTTTGCAAACATAACTACAAGGTAGAGGGCCCTCCAGAGGAGGTAGAGGGCCAATCGTAAAATAGCTCTTAGCGCGCAGAATCAAGACTAGTGTTTTATAATGTTAGAAAGGTGTTTTTCGGGGGAATTATTATTCAGAACCCAGGCATTATGAGGACAGACCTTATGTTTCTACCATTCTGTGAGCAATTATGAAATTATTATTCTGACTGAAGTGAAGCCTTGCTCATATATATACATTGTAGTACACCTGAAATGTAAGTCATAGTAAAACTATTACTTTTCTATTTGTGTTTGTTCTTATTATATGCCTGTATCTCATCGCACAGTAGATAACTAGTTCAATTGTACTCCATAGGCAGCACTCCTAAGGGATCTGATAATCCTACGAAGTTTGAACACGCTCCTGGATTGACGGCTCTCCAGCCTAATTAATCGCCTCATAAGGAAATTCAAACCTAGTACTTTAATCATTTTTTATTTTCTTCCATAGGAAGGGGCGCGGTCACCCGTTTATCTTACTCCCCATTACAAGTGGCGCAATCTTTACCGGCACAAGTTTATATCAACTCAGTGGCTCAGGGTAAAACCTAAGCGGCACGAATGGAGCAATCCCATAACGGCGTAATTGGTGCGATCCTTAATAATACAGCTTAAATTCTTAATGCCAAAAGTGGCGCGGCCCCAAGTCTTATTGCTCAGTCTTTATTGCCACAAGTGGCGCGGTCGGAAAACTCGGAGGAAAACATACGAACTAGTTATGCTACGAACTTCTTAATTTAAATTTAAATCATTGGAGAGATACAGATTTATAAGAAAAATTGTATAGGCCTATAACCGCTAAGCTATTATAGGAAACCTTTTTAGAATATCTTATATGAGATAACAGTCTCCTCCAAATAGGTTAAGTGAAAAAAAAATTATTTTGAGTTATTCAAACGCAAAAATTTCAGAAGAACTAAGCGAACTATTTATTGCGCAAAGGTTGGTTGCGAAAAATGTAGAAATAACAAAGTCTATTCCGCAATATGATGGACAAACAGATTTCGACGAATTTAATATCCAATTGGCCCAGTTTGTAGAATTAAAAAAACATAGCTAGAAACGTTTGTCGGTATGCTCCTACTAAGATTAAGAGGGCAGGCCTTAACCTTCCTAAAGCAAATTGAAAATACTATAGGAGATGATGACAGCTTGCCGATAAATACAATAGAAAAACTGTTAACGGCATTCAAAGATATATTTATTGAAACTAGTTCAACAAATAAATTAAAACACGGAACTGTATGCTTTGACCATACACAGAGCGTGAGAGAATATTTACGCTATATACGAATTTCAATAGAAGCAAAATTCGGAAAAAGTTCAGGAGAATTGTATGAAAAAATCATACTACAAGCCTTTTTGCAATGGCTACCCCCAAAATTATATAGAATGGTAATATCCAAAAATATTCAAACGTCGGATCTTGCAGTTCAGGAGGTGGGACGAATGATCGAAATTGATACAATCGTGGCAAATCACAGTAAAACAAAAACAAATAGCATAGGCGAATGAAACGCAAGCTTGACCTTCAAGGGCGATCAAGCTTCTCCAAATTTCTTTTCAAGGTATAACTCCCCAGTGCCACAAAGAAATAGAACACAAGAACCCACTAGGCAAAAAACAGTACATTTTCAGCCCGTCAAACCAATTGGTTATGAAAATAATCCTACAATAGCAAGATGCTATATTTGTAATCGTGTTGGGCATATCGCGAAAGAGTGCCGCTTTAGGATTAGAGACATAACGGCACCAAGGAATGCCGTCGGTAATACGCAAAATTATGGCAACCATTTGTTCGGGAGAACAAAATTTTAGCGCCAATGGTGCACAAGGCTATAGGCAGGAAAGATTGCAAACACCAGTACCTCACAACGCGTACCAACAGAATTTGTATAACCCTCCCTCCAATTGACAAAAAATTATCGATTCGAAAACCCAAATACTCGTCAAAACCAATATGGTGCATGGATGATATATAGAAATCCCGAAAATTTGCCTACGGGAAATGCAAATTTTTCAAGCCAAAGGCATTTGCAGTCGACGCCAGCACCCGGCACTGGCGCAAGAAATCCAAACTACCGTAATAACACATGGCAAAATTGACAAACAAATGTAAATCATTTGGATAGAAATTCCATGGACATATCTGAATCTCTATGGCAGACACCGACGGATGAAATAAGTCCGCAGGGAAACGTGTCAGGCCTCTCAGAAGAATAAATTGGACCCAGAAGGTGCCTAGAATATTTTATAGGTCCAACCCAATAATAGTACCGTCCTTTAGTGATAGTAATAATAAGTTACCTATATTTAATGATTTAGGTGTGGCAAATGTTTACTTTAAGGCCCTAATTGACTCTGGTGCCACGTTTAATATCATAAACTCATGCGTATTTAATATGTTACCTCCGCATATTAGGCGACAGAGGAATTTTAATAATCCCAATTTAACAAGCTTAACAGGGCATAAATTGGATGCAAAAGGTTCAATTAGCCTAGACGTAAAAGGGATAATAGAATTTTCTGACAAACTTTATAATATGCAACAATTTTCCGTATGAAGCCATCATCGGCGTAATTTTTTAAGGTCTAATAGAGTATTATTAGACGTAGCGAACGAAAGGCTTGTGTACCCGGCAAATATCCCTTTCCCTACCTTAAGAAATTGTAACAGAAGTTACGAAGAGAATATAACAGTAAATAAACTTTCTGGCGGTATAATGTCGCAATCTTTTGAACCTCTTGTCTCGGTACAAAGAGGACGTGGCATAATCAAAAATTTGTTTACTTATTCTGGGAGACATTGCAGAAATGAAGTAAATTTAAATAATAAGTGGATTGAATATGCAAAAATAAAAATAGGAAACATGCGACGATATAAGTGGAATGAAATCAAGGAAATAGTGGAATTATGGAAAAAAGTAGTGAACCCCAATGCGGTTCAGGCGCAGCCAATGCTATTTGCGGATAGCCCCAGTCTAAATTTAATAGACAATGAAAATAAAGAAAAATATTATGGATTCGCAATACGGAAAACAAAAGTCCCTCCCAAAACAATGCAAATATTTCAAATATCACAGATGATTGAACCATTAGATAGCAAATCCGAAATATGACTTTCGATCCCGTCGAATGAAATTCCTGAAAATCTGTTGTGCGAAGAACAGATTATATCTCACGACAAAGGAAAAGGTTTTATTTGGGTAACTAATAACCATGAAAATGACACAATTACAGTAAAAAAGAGAACACATCTAGTTCAAATCCAAGTTATCTCGGAGAATGATTTAAATAGACGGGAAAATTCCAAAAGAAACCTAGTTAAAGGCATTAAAACCTCAATTAACAAATACCCTCTAACTATATCGCAGTTTTTAAACAAATTTAATATGGATCATATTACGGATTTAGAACGTAAGAAAATATTATGCGTATTATTATGGAATTTCAAAGATGTGTTCTCTTCATCTGAAGATGACATCGGACTGATACCGTTGTATTAACATTCAATTCTAACGACCGGTAATTTTGTCGCGAAACAGCCATATTGTGTACCCTATAAGGACAAAGAGGGGTTAAAAAATAAAATTCATGACATAGAAAATAATGAGATTATACGCCCCAGCATAATTCCGTATTCCGCACCAGTGACCTTAGTCCCAAAACAGAATGGTGATCTAAGACTTGATAGTAGATTATAGATCCTTTAACAAACAAGTAGTTAGTGATAAATTTCCTTTACCAAGAATAGACGAAATCCTTGACACTATCTCAAGCCACAGCAAAATTTTTACTTCTTTGGATCTTACCCAAGGTTACCACCAAGTGAATATAGCCGAAAAAGATGTCCATAAAACTGCATTTTCTACAACTGAATGTGGTTCCTACGAATACTTAAGAGTACCTTTTGGACTCAAGACGAGTTCAAGCGCACTATGTAGATCCTTAATGCATCTATTAAGAGGATTAAAGAATATTATTCATTTTGCTGATGATGTTATGTGTATAGAAGAAAATGCTGAAAAACACTTAGCAACATTAGCTAAAGTGTTCGGGAAATTCAGAGAGGGCAATTTAAAATGCCGGCCTGAAAAAGTAAATTTATTTCAACCTAAAATTAAATTTTAGGAGTAGTGGTGACGCAAGGAGAGATATCCCCAGACCCAGACAAAATAAAATGTGTTGAAAACCTCAAACCCCCTAGAACTATGAAAGAGTTAAGAGGAATTCTAGGTCTTACTGGTTACTTTAGAAAATTCGTGCGCAATTACTCCCAAATTGCGAAACCCCTAACGGAATTAACTTAAGGGAACTGCCAAAATGTTACCTGGTCCCAGGAAGCTCAAACTTCCCTAGACCGTCTCAAAAAGGCACTGACTTCTGAACCAATATTATGGTTGCCTGATTTCAAGAATGGACAATTTGTAATTACGACTGATGCAAGTTCGAAGGGCATTGTCGCTATTCTTTTGCAAATAATCCCGGTAGAAAACCCTAATCATATAGAGGGAACGCCTAAACAAAAAATAATAGAAAAAGTTATATGCTATTCGAGCAGAACTTTATCAAAAGTCAAAAGTAATTATTCCGCCACGAATCTGAAATTATTATATATAATCCACCACTTGGACAAATTTAGACACTATTTAATTGGTATAAAATTTATGCTACGATCAGACCATAAAAGCTTGCAGTACCTGCGCACTTTCAAAGACCCCACGGGAATTCTAGCTAGATGGATTATGAAAATCCAAGACCTAGATTACGAATTTGAATTTTTAAAAGGGCAAAATGCAGCTTGTGACTTCTTGAGTAGATTCCCAGAAAATATGCCGTCGGAAGCCGAGGAAAACGAAATTAACGATATCAATACTAAGAGCAAACATAAATATAAGAAAAACAAAGTCAATGACACAGTAAAAGAAAATAAAGATAACTATTGCCCCTTGTCTTTAGAAAATATGAAAAGAAATCAAAAAAAGGATGAAATGTTTATAGCACTTAATAATTATATTGTGAATGATGATGTGTTACCAGATAAATTCAAAACTCTTAGAAAAAAATAGATAATTTTTACTATGATCTTGATGAAGAAATATTATGCAGAATTGTGACTACTGAGGCAAATAGAAACCAAAGATCAATAATATCTGTATTACGCCAAAACTAAATAAGACCCGCATTTTAAAATTTTCATTCAAATATAGGTGGACATTTAGGAATAACGAAAACCTTCCATAAATTAAAACAATATTTTTATGTGCCGTCAGCATTAACAAAACTTAAAGAATTTGTAAATACATGCGAAGCGTGTAACTTAAGAAAAAACCCAGGCCTATCCTAAACCCCCAATGGGAAGAGTCCCTGTAGCGAGATTCCCCTTTGATATTGTCTTATTTGACTTATATGGAACCAGTGGAGGCTTGCCTGTTTCCAACAGGGGCCATAGCTGTATCCTTTCAGTTATAGATCACTTTTCCGGATTTACTTTTGCAAAAGCATTAAAGAATCAAGGCGCGTACGCCACGAGTAAGGCGTTAGCGAAATTATTTTTTAAGTTTGGCATTCCAAACAAGGTTATAAGCGATAACGGAAGTAATTTTGTTCCTAAGGTAACACAAGATTCAATGAGTTTTCTTAACATAGAGAAATTGGTGACATCCCCATATCACCCAAAAGCTAATGGTAAAATAGAAAATAGGCATAAAATATTTTCGAATGCATTAAGCATTTATACAAAAAATGACAGGAACGACTGGGATCAATTCTTACCCTATTTAAGCAACATAATCAATACTACTTATTCAGAAACAACCAAAGAAAACCCTTTTTATTTATTATTTGGTCATGACTTCAGAATACCGTATCATAATATTGTTGAATACCAACAATATTATAATAACACGGAGAATTACAAACAAGAATTCATAATTAGGATGAGGAAAACTTATAAAATAGTAAAACAAGAGTTGGAATAATGTAAAATAAGTCAAGAGTTAAGAAACCAATCCAAAGTCAAAGGGAACATAGACTTTAAGATAGGAGATTTCGTCTACCTAAAGAATGAGGCAAAGGCGGAAGGCAAGAAACTTTCCAATAAATATTCTGGACCGTACAGAATAGTCAAGAAGTACAATAAAGATTTTACTTTTAAAATGGTGAACTCCGATAATGGAAGAACTTACAAGGCACATGTAAGCCGAATAAAAAGAGCCAAATTCCCGGAAAGATGGGTATCGCGTCCCTCGTCTGCCGATTCGTCAGACGCAGAAGACGAGCCCCCCAAGTCAAGGTTAGCCGAGTTAAAACCGTTTAATTTCAAACAAGATTATTTTGAAAATGATAGCGACGAGGAAAACTTTGAAGAATTTTTAGCTATGAAAAATCTAGTTATTCCTAAAAGAAAATTCCTAATACCAGTTAGAATAAAAACGACAAAAAGAACAAAATGTTCATCATCGGAGAGCGCAGGAGAATTAGATTATACGATATCTCCGAAAAACTAATTTTTTCCGGATAGAATTTCGACCTCTTGCCCCCCCAAAGATTTTCAGACGATATGGTTTCCCATGCAACCCCAATAGAGAGACCCCTGTCACTACAAGAGGAATTGAACATATCTGTAGAAACTCCGGGTATTACTGTAAAGAAAACTCCCCCCATACATTCAATTAAAACAAATCTGCGAGAAGCTATGGATTTAATAAATTTCCCCATAAAAAAGAGGCAAGGTACATTGCCTTGAGATCAAACTCCCAAGGACACCCAGGAAGGACAGTATCATGATATAACCGTGTCTGAGGCCAAACCCAAACCATGGACTTCATGGAGGGAAACACTGGTGCAAAAAATGCCCCATCCCCCTGAAGACATGGCATTTAAACAGTGGAGGAACCCCGCAAAAACTTTTGATTCCTCTCAAAGTTCTCAAGAATCTTTCAAATCTCCTGAGTTGAAAACTCAAAGTGAGGACTTAGAGAATAAACCTTCTACTTCGAGAGGAGTAGAGATTTACGAAAGAAAGGCAGGTGATACCTCAAAAACGCAAAGTGCCACTTCTAAAAGTTCTAATGTGGAATCATCGGAAAACCGTTCCGAATAGTCTGACGGCGAATCAGACCTTATGGTAGTTAAAGAAATAGGGAAATCAAAACCGAATTCAGCGGCCGCACACGCGAAAGAAACAAAATTAAAAGGGCAAGAATTTTTGAAAAACAATACAAAAAGTTTGATCTTATTTCGATAGCAAAACCTAAAAAGAAAAAACCGCAAGAAACAGAAGAAATAGTAACAACACAGTCAGGTAGAACGGTTAAGAAACCAGACAGATTGAAATACCCTTAAAAATACGAAAATACTATTCTATGGAGACTTGCGTTTACTTATCGGGAACTACCCGGAGGGTGGTGGATCTCAACTCCCTTACGAGAATCAACTGTACCTCTACAAAAGTGAACTAATCAATAAACAACCCAAAATAAACCCAGTTATTGAGATTAATGACGGATTCTATATTGTTGGAAGTTTTGGCTCTGTTTCACCTACGAGTGTTGTTTTGTTTAGTTCATCGGTGGCACAGTTCCTAGACTCCTCCATAACAATCAAATAATATTTCTACAAAATAACCCACGGAAACCATCCCCAACTCAGTATTAAGTTGTGTCATCGAACTCAAATAGATGGACCATGTTTTGTGGGAAGTCTGGGTGGAGTTCACCCTCAGACAGCATTTGGTTGGTGGCAGTCGAGCTCTACCTCCGATTTTCTATGAAAAAACAACCCACGTTTTAACAAAGGCTGATATCATCAAAAACAAAATTACCAGTACAAAAGCGTCTAATTATGAACTGATCATTTTCAGATCATGGTAACGGAATCAAAGCCTATCCGAAAGCCGATAATTGATACTGAATTCATTACAATAGCGAACGCGAAGGAGAACATTATATATTCGGCAGCCATGTTAGTGGTTGACGAATAAGGATGGATATAACCTACAATCTTAAAGGGTATACACCCCACACTTATAAGTATGGATTAGCACTCGCGAATACCCCCAAATATCGTCCGGCTAGAGGGGAAGTCAAAACAAAATAAAGAAAAAGAAGCGTGAAACAACTTGGTTGTTTACATTTGTTAATAAGACGCCTACAAAAGAACCTCAATATCACATATTTCTACTCTAAAGGACCCACTCAAACAGACCTTTTACTCCTTGATAAATGCAAAGCCCCCAAAATTTGCTATAATCTAGATAAAAATCCCCAATGTGTCAAATATGAAGGCATACATCACCCTTTATCAGAAATTCAAAATTATAAAAAAATTTTATTCGATCCTGAATCTGAGGAATATAAATTCCTGGGTAGTAAATTATTTCTAAAGTGAATTAAAACACACCAAAGAAAAAGAGACGCCTATAAAAATAATAGCAAGAAAATTAAAAGAAGATTCTAAACTCTAAACCTAACAAAAAAAACATCATAACCTCTGTTTTCGAAATTTTTTCTTCGCAAAAAATAATAATAATAATGAATCAAGTGAATAAATATTAATGAAACAGCGTATGCTCTACGCAAAGGTAAACCATTCATTTACCTCTTTGCTTAGAGGAGTAATAACCTTACGAGATTGATAACTATCTAGCATCTCGATAACTATCTATTAGTTATCAATAATAGGAATATGTAACTATGGAATAAATCAATCTCATATATATAAATAATTTTTTCTTAGTGCAGATTCTAATAAATCTAATTGTAATAACGGAAATTATCTATTAAAAGACTTATAATGACAATAGGTTAACAGCATATTTATATGTTACTTGCTTACTTATTTATGTGTTGCTTATTCGAAAAATATATGTAAAATTAAATCGTATAGTAATTATTAACTAAGCCTTTAAGGCATATCACAACCAGAGTAAAGATAAGACTTCCGTAACCATTCTAATCCCAAGATATAATCCATAAACAGAAATTCTATTTCGCGTATACAATTTAGTTTTGTTCGAGTAATGCCATAAATCAATTCAAAAGTTGAATTGCTATAAATTAATACAATCAAATAGCCTAAGTTAAAAGTTAAAACGCCCAAACTATTATGAAAAAAAAACGAAGTCCACAAAGATGTGTAGAATTAATGATAAATCAATTCTAGAAACAAACAAAAAGATGAGGCTTAAGAATATCATCATAATCCTCGTTGTTCACGCAGCCGCCCAAGATATCGTAAAGCATGGAGTAATATTCAAGCATGAAAATTCATTACTATCTAGCCATAATGCATGGAAAATATTTATGAAACCGGACCCCAAACCCTTCGAAACCTTGTTTCAACAAGTAACAAGACTAGAGAAAAACACGAATAAACTCAAAGAATCGATATTTCAATTCCTAAGGTCGGATAAAGGATTACAGGCCAGTAAAATAATGCATAGTAAAGATAATAAAAAGTTTCCAATTTCAGTTGTCCCCAAACTAAAATCAAAATTCGTAATAGATAACTTTGATAAGAAAATGGCAGAAATTGACATGGCAGTTGGAATGAGCACCAAGAAAGACAGAAGGAAAAGATCAGCAAATAATATTGAATACTTGTCGAGAGACTTTACTGCAACGAAATCCATAGAAAACCCTAAATTACTGACTACAAGGAAAGGAAAACCTTATGATGGAAATTACGCAATGATAAACAAACTACCAAGCCTATGGACTTTTCTCAAAGAATTATGGCAAAGTCATGCTGAGAAAAACGTCACGAAACGGACATTATCCAAACTAAGGAAGGAAAGTAGTAACAGACAAGATGCTAACCTAAGGGAATTAGACAAATCAAGAAACAAGTTCTCAAGTACCCAACAAGATCATGACTATGCAAATCACACAGACGGAAATGAAAAAGATATCACAACAGCCACAACTACGTATGAGACACCAACCAAAGAGATACAATCTTCAATATTGGAAACCATGGCAAACACAGTGCCAGAATTGATCGCACTTAGCAAAGAATCACCTGGAAATTCAACTGTAATAACTTATCTAAAACCCACGACATTTACAAAATCAACTTGGTCAACAGGGCCCACGTTTACACACACCCATCCTATTGGCAAATTCTTTATAAACGCAAGGGCAAGAATCCCGGTAAGATATACCGAAATACAAACGATAAAAGTACAAGGGCTTAAGCAAGAAGAAAAGAAAAATAATTATAAAGAAGAGGAAGAAGATAATTACGTACATAAGAAATGTTGGACAATAGACGGTAAACGTACTTGTGCTAGACTAGCCGTGGCCGACGAGCCGACAAAAGAAGGTATCGAACCATTACCTAATCTAAATGAGAAAAACGCCCAAAAAGTGTCAACACTATATTGACAAAGACTACAAGCCTTATTTGAACTATTTAATACGGAAATACAAAAATTAAAACAAAGTACCACGAAGATTTTTGAAGTATTCTTTCGAAGATATAAATAAGGTAGGTCTACAGGCCTAATTCCCATCATCGGAGAACTCGCCTCCCGCCTTTTTGGTCTGACAACGGAGGAAGACTTAAACAGCCTGAGGAAAAATGTAAAAAAGTTGAATAATGCCATGAACGTAACATTACACATTCAGAAGATACAAGCCAGTATAGCAAATTACCAGAGAGATAAAGTTGAAATGATATCTAAGAAAATCTCAAAAAATGTAAAAGTAATGAATTATTCAAGGAACGAAGTGGATCGCGTGGTGACAGACGCGAGCCTTACCATGGTATCACTCGATACAATTACCATGTCACTGCTAAATCTGGCGACAGATGTTAGTAAGTTCGAATACGCATTATTTGCCCTCACGGGAGGAACTTTGTCATACGACCTAGTAGATCCTTATAACCTAAGAGGTATGTTAGACGAAATAAAAACGCAACTAACGTTTGGTTTACATTTACCCATAGAGCCAGAAGTATCAAATTTATTTATTTACTATACCAAATTAAAAGTCCACATCACGGAAATTAATGAACAGTTTTTCGCAGTAGTAACAATTCCATTGATAAACTAGCAATCCATTTACGACTTATACAAAATTTCTACCTTCCCTGCTAATATAAAGAAGACAAATTCATTTATGACTATCACACCTGAAGCAGAGTATTTACTTGTTGATCAAGATAGACGAAAATATGCCCTAGCCAATCAACAAGACTTAAAAGAGTGCGTATCATTCAAAAACCTGCCAGCTTACGTTACCTATTTATAATGTCAAATCTGGATCTTGTATGTTAGATATATTTTTAAAAGACACACAACAGGATGAAATACCTGATTCGTGCGAAGCCTTGATAGGAAGTACTAAACGAGAAATATTCATACACCTTAGAAATGATCTTTGGTTATTTTCTGTTCCAAAAGAAACTGTTGGAACTTTGTCTTGTTATAATAATACTGAAAGAATTGATCCAAGTTACAGGACCGAATTACTATTACAAGATGTGGGAACGATAACCATAAAACAAGGATGTCGACTTGTAACTAAAGAGACGACTGCTCAAATGCCGTTAATAACAACGAGCACAAGTATAATAAGTCCTAATTTTACCAATTTTCCAATTTTCCCAACTTAAAATAATCAATTTTAAGGCAATCAACCTGTCGTACACTATTTCCAATATAGAAAGTGAGGAAATGAAAACCTCAATATGGTCCAAAATAGAAAAGAATGACGGAACAGTACCCCTTACAAAAATAAGAGAAGCATTAGACTCCCAGATTCCCCTATTTACAAATGAAGACCAAAGATTAACCTACGTGGATAATAGATACGGATTATTCTCAACCAGTTTTTGGTGGAACATACTACTGACCGTATGTTTTGTATTCGCGATTTCCCTGACTATGAGAACCCTAATGACTTTTAATTATGGAAGAATCCTGAGGCTAAGAAGGCAAAACCCAAAGGAAGAACACGGGGAAAACGGCTGAAATGCAGAAGTACTTGTCCTTGCTATGTCTAGTTCCCTCATTGTAAGTGTCGTTTACGTAAAACCGTGCGGCTACGACGCCGCAACATGCATTTCTTAAATAGCACGGACGTGCGTGAGCAATGAAGGCATGAAATATGTTGTAAACTGAGACCTCAAACTTAATGATGTAGCGTAACTTAAGTTTAAACGATTGTTCTAAATCTAATGTAGAATTAAATAAGTGTTGAAGGAAATTAAAATAAAGTGTGTGTAACAGCGTATACTAAGGATCATAATAAGAAGACTTACTTAAAGTTAAAAGAATTAATCTCTCATATCGTCATTATTCTATAACAATTAGAAGAAATTCCTATGTTTTAGGTTTCCCAATGGAAACTTTATATATTTGAAACCAACATGATAACAATGTCATTTTGTTAAAATCAATATATTTTTAATAATATTTATGTATTTGTTTAATATCGTCTTGTAGCGTAAAATTCACCGTAAATGCAACCAATCGTATTACCTATTATGTATTATGACTACTCATTGTAAAGAACGTGTGATTCTGCCTCGTTATTTTTATTACAGGAATTGGAATGACTTATCGGAAATCATTCATTACAATACGTTTTCCAGTTGAGATACAACCCAGTAGCATCTATTTTCATCATCCCTCAACCAACGACGAGTACTCACCATAAATTACAGGCAACGAAGCTAGGACGACAATCACGGTTACCTTTTTGATCGTTGTTCCTCGAGTACAAACCATATTATGTATCAGGTAACACTATCTAATAAATCTCAGTATCCATTGCATTTTCGAACTATATAAACACATCAATCCTGAGAACCCCATCGACCAGTACAATATATAATTACATAAATATCACCCTTGATAGTCCTTTTGGACCCATGCACCATATAACTGTATAGTTATGATACTAGATGAACCCAAATTATTTACGTGTCGCAGATTCACGCGTTGAATCCCTTTCGACCATTTCTCGGGACCCATCCTATCACCTCTGTCAAATGCGAAAAGTTCCTACCTCTGTTATCCCATAAATATTACGAGATAATTCCTGAAAAATGGACCTGGAAACAAACCACTGAATTACAGAAACCAAAGTAACCACAGTGACTAACCCCTCAGTGACAATATGATCCACCCATAAGTTAAAGACAATATGTTGAAGGAGTCACTAAAGTTTGATGTCAACCCATTCCAAATCCAAACATCAATTCGCCTGTGATTAACTAACGAAACACTACAAACGCCAAGAGATACAAACGATAAACGGAGAGTTTCATATAGGCACTTAATCTCTAATTACGCAAATGACAAATTTTTAGAAATGATTGCATTCTCTACGTGCTTAAAAACGTTCCAAAAATGATATAATGTGAAAAAACTCAACCTACCTATTATCAACGCAGTCCCAGTGTTCAACCCCTTAACGATAAAGCACCTTATGAACTATCCAAAAACAGCAGGTGAGAATGAACTCTGATATCAAAATTACACACACCTGTACCTGTAAGTATCATTTCCCGTTTGACAATTAGAGAAAGCGTTTCGTCCAAGATGAATCCAACCATGTTCGAACTATTGTGTGAAGAAACTATATTGTAAGTGTTTTAAAATTTTTTGCCAAGACAAAAAGAGTAAAGGACCATAATTTACAACAGAAAGAGTGTGTGAGCTAAGAGACTCGTAAGGTGGTGAAATAGATGTGAATTTGCATATGTCACATTTTAATAACTTCGATAACTTAGCAATTTCGATAACCATCATTAATATAACATAGAAAACATTCACAGTGAAAGTGTTTTAATGTTTACCAGTGAACGTGGTGAACATAATATTGTGTGTTTTAAATCGTTCTTATATGTATTGCTAGGTGTTTAGATTGAGTTATGTGTAGTGTTGTGGTATTATTCATTTAATTTAACGTAGATAGGAAACATAATTATCCCATAGTTAGCGTAAAAAAAACTTATAAAAGATGAATCTTCAAAAAAAATCTTATAGTAAAAGTAGAATAGCCCCAACCTTACCAAACATTGTTGGAAATGTAGGAGTCATCAGTGTTAGATGTAGAAAAAACAAAAAAAATCTTTACTATATTAGCTAGGCTATAATCATAGATAATCTTAGTCCGGTAGAGGAATATTAGAAAAGGATATATAATAAAATAAGAAAAGTAAGAGAGAAAATTTTTAAGCACTCCTGATTAAGCTTAAGTAAAAGTATAAAATAATACAATGTCAATTAAAATTATGTAGCACAAATAATAAATAAATCGCAAATATTTCAAAAACCCAAGGGCAAGCAAATCCTAATGACGAGACTTCATTAAATAATGGGAAGGGTAATATGTACCGTGAGTAATAAGTGATATATTTAAAATACAAAAACATAAAATTCTTTTCTTCTAAGGATACTTCCGGTATAAATTAAACTCCCCCTAATTACGCTTAAATCCCGTTTCAAACTTGAGTCTAAATTCTTAATCAGCAAAAGTAAAACCGCATTTTATTCTCAGCTAAACACCGACTATTAAATCAAGGAAGATGGTTTTGAAAATCACGAAAATACTTGGCAATAAAAATCACGAGATACAAAGTTCACAGGAAGTTTAAGTTATCATAGCAGTATGACTGTTTCATCATCAAAATATTGAAAATAAATTATTGGACAGGCAGTTAGCATAATGAGTTTAGTTTGCAAACATAATTACAAGGTAGCGGGCCCTCCAAATGAGTGTGGCCAATCGTGAAATAGCTCTTAGCGTGCAGAATCAAGACTAGTGTTTTATAATGTTAGAAAGGTGTTTTTCGGGGGAATTATTATTCAGAACCCAGGCATTATGAGGACAGACCTTATGTTTCTACCATTCTGTGAGCAATTATGAAATTATTATTCTGACTGAAGTGAAGCCTTGCTAATATACATACGTTGTTGTACGCCTGAAATGTAAGTCACAATAAAAATATTACTTTTCTATTTGTGTTTGTTCTTATTATGTGCCTGTATCTCATTGCACAGTAGATAACTAGTTCAATTGTACTCCATAGGCAACGCTCCTAAGGGATTTGATAATTCTACGAAGTTAGAAAACGCTATTGGATTGACGGCTCTCCAGCCTAATTAATCGCCTCGCGAGGAAATTTAAACCTAGTACTTTTATCCATTTTTTATTTTCTTCCATAGGAAGTGGCGCGGTCACCCATTTATCTTACTCCCCATTACAAGTGGCGCAATCTTTAGCGGCACAAGTTTATATCAACTCAGCGGCTCAAGGTAAAACCTAAGTTGCCCGAGTGGAGCAATCCCATAACGGCTCAGTTGGCGCGATCCTTGATAATACAGCTTAGATTCTTAATGCCACAAGTGGCGCGGCCACAAGTCTTATTGCTCAGACTATATTGCCACATAAGTGCACTGTCCAGATCCACCAGTTTGGCTTTCAAACTGGCCTTGGATGCGGACATGCACTTAATGCTCTTATTTCAGGTTTAATTGATGCAGAAAACCATGGTGAAATCCTAGTACTAACATCCCATGACGTCAGACGTGCTTTCGATTCGTTAATACATGAAGGTATAATACTTGATATGGGTCTTAGAGGTGTTGATCCTGGTTTTTTGGCGCCACTCTAAGATATGTATTTTCACTTAAAAGCTGATCTTTTGCTTCCTGCAGCCATCGGCTCGGGACAGATCCCATTAATTGACTGTGCCATTGAGTTGTCACCACATGGTAACCCTATGTTGCCAGTAAAAACGGAGTAAGGCAGGTTGCTATTACTTCACTGACTGCGTTTAACAATAGCAATGTTAAACCTCAGTCTAATGCCCTGACTACATGTGGCTATAGGAGCACAAATCCGACGTTTTAATTTGTGTATTTGCGGTCACCCGTGGATTGAATTGCTACGACAGTAATGGACTGTCAGATTTTGTCTTGTTGACTTTGTGTGGCTTTTTATATTTGTGTTATTTATTTTGAAGTGGTATTTTCTTTTGTTTTCGTTTTGTTTTGCTCCATCTGCCTTTGTTTTGATGGGTTAATAAACTATATATATATATATATATATATATATATATATATATATATATATATATATATATATATATATATATATATATATATGTTCACTTAAGAGCTCAGCTTTCAAGTGAACATATATATCATACAGTAGCGCCGAAAAACCAGGATCAACACCTCTAAGACCCATATCAAGTATTATACCTTCATGTATCAACGAATCGAAAACACGTCTGACATCAAAGGATGCTAGTGCTAGGATTTCATCACGGTTTTCTGCATCAATTGGACCTGGAATGAGAGCATTAAGTGCATATCAGCATCCAAGGTCAGTTTGAAAGCCAAACTGGTGGTTCTGGACAGTGCACTTTGATTGTAACATCTATAGTCAACAAATCAAAAAGCTTGCAAAAAGTAGTTGCAACAGTAATCGGGTGGTATTAAGAGTCCTTTTTCAAAATTGGCGTCAGGGAACCGGTACAAGGAAATCAGGTACCATTCCTAGCTTAAAAAACATTTGAAAAAGTAGAACGAACAAGAGGCTCAAAAAACAAATCGCTGCAAAAAAATAAATGCTGAGTCGAAATTTGATCAAATCCTCGCGATTTCTTTTTCACGCGCTTTTTGAACAGCCGAATATATTATAACCTTCTTAATAGTAACACTAGGACTTCTTGCACGCGAAAAAAAAAATCATCAAGACAAGTTTTAAAACCATCCTGAAGTTATGGGTCTGGTAGCGAGAATTCATTTTGGTAAGGTTCAATCCATGATAGTAGAGGAATTTGCGAAGGTTGATCTTTGCGGGAATTCTTATATAATGCCGACCAAAGCTTATTTGGATTCGAACGAACCACATTAGAATTTGCCACAATTAAAAAACCACGATGCCAAGAAAACTCCTTTGAAAATCGTCGTTTCGTATGAATCCAAATCTTATTCAGCCAACCATCACGCGGTGAACTGGCTTCCAACCAGACAGAAAGCCACAACGTAGCAGAATTACAACCATTCCGTAAACTTATATTAGACGACCAGACAGGAATTTCTGTATCAGTCTTTACTTTTTAAGTAGATACAGCTGGCATTTCAGCAACACGCAATGCGTGAGTTAGCTCACTGAAATATGTGTTCAGTCGAAGTCGAGAATCAAGTAGATTCGTTTTAGAACTATTCATAAGCAATTCGAACGGGACTCTAATTTTATCCAGTATACTATCAATAACACTCTGGAGAAAATCCCTAGAAGTATGCTCCCGAAGGTGACGTTATTGCAATGCTAACATTTACATTAAATAAAAAAGAACGCGGAAAAAGATCCGACGTAAAACCATACCCGACACGTTTACTTCAGAAACAAAGACCGACGGGGTATGAACAACATGGTTGAAATTAGATGTACTTCCACTATTGTGGATACAAGAAAAGTCCTTAGTTTTTGATGTGAGTACATATTCACTGAGTCACACGACTAGATGCAGTTTCATTTTTCTTTGTCAAGTCACGGTTAAAATCTTTTTTTCGACATAACACCTTTAAATTAGGTATTGTTTTCTTAGACCACGTTGCCGTTCTAAGAAGAACAAATAAACTTTCAAATGGGGATAAATCCATTTATTTAGACAGTGAAAAAACAGGTACAAAAGTCCAGATATTTCTAAGTCCAGATATACAAAAGTCCAGAAATATCGGGACTTTTGTACCTGGTTTTTGACTGTCTAAATAAATGGATTTATCCAAATTTGAAAATTTACAGTTGAAATCACCCGCTATAAAACAAGAAAGTCCCAGTTTTTTTTACATTTTCGGGACATTTAGCTAGCCGAGCCACACTAATTGCAAACAGTCTATCCGATTCTCGTCTCGATAATCCGTTGGAAGATAAACGTTAATTAAAACACATTATTAATCCTCACTACAAAAAAATGACTTCCAGAGTCAAACCTAGAGCACGGAAGGGAAGATATAACAAAAGTAGCCAACCCACCGGAAGGGCGACCGTGAGTTCATGATCGGTGCGCAGGGACAGAGAACACTGTATGACTTGGGGATATATCTAATAAGTTCAGACTAAGAGATTTAAAAAAATGTTCTTGAGCACAATCCAGGTCATATTCAGGCATTAGTTCTTCTAGGAACGCAGAACGATTCAGAAAATTACCATTCAGATTCTACGATGCAACACTATACGAGAAATTGCTGGGTTTAGCGTTCATTTTTATGGTGAGTTATTGGCTGAACATCTCACAGTATGGCAAATGTGGCCTTTCTTGATGTACAATACACAGAACACATCGATTTTGCAAGAAAGATTCTTACTTGAGGTATGTTCTTTGGAACCAAAGCTCCCACAACGGGGAGATCGAGAACCATCAGCCACAATATGCCCAACACAGTGGCAGAAGTAGCAGCGTTTGGGCATAAATTGGAACTGTTCAGCAGGCAGCTTTTCATAGCCATCTCTGATTGAGTCGCTAAGAAACTGATCTAGACCATTTTACTATCATAGTAAATCTTGAAGACTTTCGCGCGTTCATAGCTGCTGATTTCAGCAACTTTATTGGCAGTAGGAACAAGCCTCTTGATCTTTTGCTCTGTCATACTAGGTGGGACACGCTTGAGAACTGCAATGAAGAGTCGCTCTTTTAGTTTTGCAGTTAGGTCAGGAGCATTTGATTTCATGTTCTCATGGATGGTTCTTGCGGACGATTTGGATCTTACTATCAGCTTCCAGTCATCCTTGGTTTTACAAAGTTCATTTATCTCATCAGTGTTCAGGCAAATACTATCGACAAAAAGCATGTGAGCGTCCGGATTATCGAGCGTTTTTGGGAGATTGAGGACAACTGCATACGAGGGTTTAGAACCTACTACTACAATGTCCTTAGTGCCCGGAGTGGATCTAGATGAACTTAGCCGACCAGATGAAGAAATAAAACTCTTGAACTTGAGACAGAGTTCATTTACCTTCCTCTTCAGCGTTATGCTTGCTTCACCCAGAACAACGGGAACCTCATTTGCCTGGAAAATGATAAACTTTGGAAGTGCCACCGAATTCTTATCACTCTAATCAAGCACTTCAAGGATGTCAGTAAAAGTGTCTGAATCCTTCTGTCTGTCAGTTGGGCTAACCGACATTTTCGCTTCAGACCAGAGTAACCGATTGGCTTTATATATATATATATATATATATATATATATATATATATATATATATATATATATATATATATATATATATATATATATATATATATATATATATATATATATATATATATATATATCAACATTTGAAAGGATTTAGAGGTTTAATTTTAAGGAAAGGGGCTGGATGCAGCCCAAGATAGGTATATTAAGGCCAAGATTCCCAAATACTTTTTTAACGTTCTATGGATCAAACTTGGTAAGATTTTGTGATTTTTCTGTATATTTTTTCTGTTTTGCATAAATGCGTTAAAAGTATAGCGATAGAAGTGACAGAATAAAAGCCATAGCAGAGGATATTCGTAAACTATTTGTGTATCCTTGCTTTAAGATATTACCTAAGCATTTCCCATCGTCACCCGGGATAAAGCCAGAAGAACAAGCACACAGTAGGCTGCCGTTTAAGCAGCTGCATATAACGAACGGATCCAGATTTCCACATTCAGCGACACAGCCTGTACCAGTTGAGGGTGGTTGTGGTGTTGGACAAGGTTTCTGCCCGATGGAATACTTCAAAATAAAAATAGCACTGTGAAAATCAAAAAATTCGTAAGGACAATCCATATGGCTTTGATGCCTATACTAGAACCAAAGGTATTGACTCTAATGAACCTTTGTGAATGAGTTCCGCAAATTCGAACGGATATCTAAATAAAGAATCTACATTTTCACAGGTTTCTGTATTTGAATATCCAAAGAGTACATTGCTAGAGTATAGAAAAGATTTAAATAAATGAATCTAATTTGGAAGTGTCCAACGATACTTCCTTGTCATGACACCTAAGATTAATCTAAACCCTAATTCGTTTAACCTTTAACCTTTTGATTAACTGTAATTATATCTTATACAAGAAAAGCGTAAGAACAGAAAGTCAAGAAAGTTTCTGAAAAACCTTTTAAACTTTAAATTTTACAGATAATAGTTATTCGGGCACTGGAGAATGCAAAATCTGCAACATTAGGGAGGGGACAATGGGTCCTTTATTACTAATACATATCAGAAAACCTTAACTCTGACGAGGAAAAAAAAAGATTTGTGCATCATAGAACTAAAGCTTTAATTCTTAAGTTATCTCTTGCTATCATCATACTTTTTCCTTCTTTGATTATAAAACAAACAACAGTAGAAAACTATAATAATGTTGAAAAGTCCTTCTCAATGAGTTCTGTAATTAGCAGAAAGATGATTGTTTTTTGATTGTTTTTTTTTATTGTTTTTTTTTATTGTTTTTTGATTGTCTAATAGGTCTTGTGGCTGACTTTTTATATTTTATTTATATTTTTTTTCAAGCCTTTATTAAAGGCAGAATGTAAATTCAATATTGAGACAAGAAGTATTTAAGCTCTTTGATTGAAGATTAACAAAAAACTTTCCAAAAAAGATATTGTTCAAAGAAAATTAAAGGACTTGTTAAACTTAAGATGAGCAGAAATAAAAGTCTATATATAATTTGTTTCCTAGCCTAGTGATTTATATCTGTAATAGTTTATATTTATGTTTATTATGTTAAATAAAGTCAGAGTCGAAACGACCATAAATTAATATTAAAGAATGAATGAAATCAAAAACGTGCAGAAATTAAATAAACAGTCATACTAAACAAACTTTCAACAGGTACTAATATAAATGAATTAATAGATCTTAGAACGAGTAAAAATTAAATTGAATGTGCAGATCAAAGTTAAAACGAACGAATATCAAGCTTAAAACAAACAAAGATCCCTACAAGCAAGAGTCTGACTACTGCCATCTTCTCTGTAAAAGTATAGAGATCCTTGCATCATTGTTGGTTTACTGATAACGAGTTATATTGAAAATATTTTCTTTGCACTTATTAGAACATTGAAAAAAAATACAATTACAGTGAAACAAAATGTTCAACTGGCGAGCTTTCAACAATTAGCATAATTATATGTCAAATTTTCAGTTTAATTTTACTATTTCTTTCCATTACTAATCAAGACCCGTATAGTTTTCACTAAAGACCAGAGTTTGGCTGCTTTCCCGTTCCCTAACTTTAAAAGTATAAAGCCTAATGCATCATTGGTGTTTTACTGAAATTTATAAAAAAAACTTTTTGCACAAAATAAGTTAAAAAAAAAAAGTAACGAACTTCATTAATCAAAAATTCACAAAAATAGAATCAAATAATCTACGAAGCATCAGCTACCACAAATAAGTATCAATAAATAAATACAATCCAAAACAAACAGAAATTAAAATAAGTCAAACTCAAAATGAGCAGAAATTAATCTGAGTAGGGTTCTAAAACCTATTATTTCTAAAAGCCAGAATGTAATTTGTACTTTACTGAAAAAAATCAAATGAATTTACTGAAAAAATGTGCATTGTCAGTTTAATATACATATGCTGATATTTATTCCTTAAAATCTTAATTAATTTTCGTTTTCTTAAGGTTATAAGTAAAACCATTTAAAAGAATTTATTTTCAGTAAAGTACTAATTACATTCTGGCTTTTAGAAAGCATAGGGTTTAGAACCCTACTCAGATTAATTTCTGCTCGTTTTGAGTTTGACTTATTTTAATTTCTGTTTCTTTTGGGTATCATTTATTTATTGATACTGATTTGTGGTAGTTATATACTTGGTAGATTATCTTATTCTATTTTGTTCATTTTTGGTTTAATGGGGTTCTTTAATTTTTTTTGAAAAAAACTTATTTTGTGCAAAAGTTTTTTGATTAATTTCTGTTCGTTTTATATTCACATAGTCTTTTTCAGGGAGCAAGTCTGAGCCTCTTCTGAAGTTAAACAACCATCCCTTCCATAAAAACCTTTAATACCCCCTGGGGATAACTTACAACCCTTGCCCCTAATCTCTTGGGTTTGTTTCGACCCCAAAGCCTTGTTATATGATATTCGGACTATTTTGAATAGAATGGGTATCTCAAAATTTCTATTAGACGCATTTCGGAACAATTCGACGTGTGTGTAGGGGGAAGAGGGTAGCTGCCCTCTGTTCACTTTGACTCTTAAAAAGGTTACTAGAGTGTCTGATTACCAATCCAATGAGCCCCCTTTGAAGTTTATATGACCACACTTTCTATAGAAACCCTATATTTGCCCAGGGAACAACTTATAACTCTTGCCCTGAGGGCTGGGGGTATTTGTTATCCTGAAAGACATAATTTCCAGACCTTTCTAATAGGTTTAACAAAATGGCTATATCAAAATTTTGATTGGAAGTGTTTGGGGAAATGATAGGCGTGGAGGAAGACATTTGCCCTCTGATTTATTTCGACTAATAAAAAATGCACTAGTCCGCTCAATTTCAAATCAAATGATCCCTTTTTGAAGCTTCTGCTACAAGACTTTCTATTAAAACGTTATATGCCCCAAGGGCACAATTTATGACCCTTGTCATGAGGGCTATGGGGGGAGGGTTGTTATCCTCAAAGACAGAATTTCAAGATCTTTCAACTATGTTGAACAAAATGGCCATATCAAAATCTTGACCGGAAATGTTTGGGGAAATGATGGGCGTTAGGGGAGGGGGCGATTCTCCCTCTCATTAATTTCGACTATTTGCTAGGGCAATAGCCCTCTCAATTTCCAATCGAAAGAGCAGTTTTTGAAGTTTTTACGGCAACACTTTCCATATGACAATATATGCCCCCAGGGCATAACTTACAACCCTTGCCCTGTGGGGTGTGGGGTGTGTGTGTGGGGGGGGGGTTGATCATCCATAAAGACTTAATATCCAAAACTTTCAACTGCGTTGAAAAAAAGGCTATCTCAAAATTTTGATTGGTTGTGTTTGGGGAAATGGCAGGCGTGAGAGGGGGGTTAGTTTCCTTCCAATCAGTTTCAACTAGTCTATTAAAAAGTCCACTAGCCCTTTCAATTTCCAATTGAATGAGCCATTTTTGACGTTTCTAAGGCAAAATTTTCTATAAATAACCTTATATACCCCCAAGGCATAACTTACAACCCTAGCCGTGAGGGGTTTGGAGGGTTTGTCATCCTCAAAATCATAATTTCCAGGACTTTCAACTACGTTGAACAAAATGGCTATCTCAAATTTTAATTGAATGTGTTTGGGGAAATGGTGGCTGTGAGGGACGGGGGGTAGTTGCTCTCCATTCACCTTCGACTATTAAAAAGGGCACTAGCCTTTTTCAATTTCCAATCAAATGAGCACTTTTTGAAGTTTCTACGACAAAATTTTCTATAAAAACCTTATATGCCCCTAGGGTATAACTTAAAACCCTTGCCCTGGGGGCTCTGAGAGGGTTGTCATCCTAAAAGACCTAATTTCATGAACTTTTAACTATGTTGAACAAAATGAATATCTCAAAATTTTTATTGGAAGTGTTTGGGGAAATGGTTGTTGTGAGAAGAGAGTTAGTTGCCCTCCAATTTCTTTCAACTATTAAAAGGGCACTAGCCCTTAAATTTTCCATCTAATAAGCTTATTTTGAAGTTTTAGGACAAAGGTTTCTATAAAAACCTCATATGCCCCAAGGGTGTAACTTAAGACCCTTGTCATGAGGGCTATGGGAGGAGGATTGTCATCCTCAAAGGCATAATTTCCAGATCTTTCAACCATGTTGAATAAAATGGCCATATCAAAAAGTTGACCGGAAATGTTTGGGGAAATGATTTGCGTCGGGGGAGGGGGAGAAGATTCTCCTCTGACTACTTTCGACTATTAAAATTGGTAATAGCCCTCTAAATTTCCAATCGAAAGAGCCGTTTTGAAGTTTTTACGACAACACTTTCTATATGACATTATATGCCCCCAGGGCATAACTTACAACCCTTGCCCTGAGGGATAAGGAGGGTGGTTGATCATCCTCAAAGGTATAATATCCAGAACTTTCAACTACGTTGAAAAAAAGGCTATCTCAAAATTTTGATTTGATGTGTTTGGGGAAATGGTGGGCGTGAGAGGGAGGTTAGTTGTCCTCCCATGAGTTTTAATTAGCCTATTAAAAAGGGCACTAGCCCTTTCAATTTCCAATTGAATGAGCCTTTTTTGAAGTTTCTAAGACAACATTTTCTATAAAAAAAAAAAATCTTAAATTCCCCCAGGGCATAGCTTACAACCTTAGCCCTGAGGGGTTTTGAGGGTATGTCATCCTCAAAATCATAATTTCCAGAAATATTAACTAAATTAAACAAAATAGTTATCTCAAAATTTTAATCGAAAGTGTTTGAGGAAATGGTGGGCTTGAGGGGAGGGGCGGGTTAGTTGCTCTCCATTCACTTTCGACTATTAAAAAGGGCACCAGTCCTTTCAATTTCTAATCAAATGAGCCCTTTTTGAAGTTTTTGCGACAAAACATTCTATAAAAACCTTATATGTCCCCAGAGTATAACTTAAAACCCTTGCCCTGGGGGCTCTGAGGGGGGTTGTCATCCTAAAAGACCTAATTGCATGAACTTTTAACTACGTTGAACTAAATGAATATCTCAAAATTTTGATTGAAAGCATTTGGAGAAAAGTTTGGCGTGAGAAGAGGGTTAGTTGCCCTCCAATTTCTTTCAACTATTAAAAAGGGCACTAGCCCTTAAATTTTTCATCTAATGAGCCCATTTTGAAGTTTCAGAACAAAGGTTTCTATAAAAACCTCATATGCCCCAAGGGTGTAACTTACGATCCTTTTCATGAGGGCTATGGGGGAGGATTGTCATCCTCAAAGACATAATTTCCAGATCTTTCAACTATGTTGAATAAAATGGCCATATCAAAATGTTGACCGTAAATGGTTGGGGAAATGATTTCCGTTGAGGGAGGGGGGAGGAAATTCTCCCCCTGACTACTTTCGACTATTAAAAAGGGTAATAGCCCTCTCAATTTCAAATCGAAAGAGCTGTTTTTGAATTTTTTTTCGACCACACTTTCTATATGACATTATATGCCCCCAGGGCATAACTTACAACCCTTGCCCTGAGGGGTATGGAGGGGGGTTGATCATCCTCAAAGGTATAATATCCAGAACTTTCAACTACTTTTAAAAAAGGCTCTCTCAAAATTTTTATTGGAGGTGTTTGGGGAAATGGTGGGCGTGAGAGGGACGTTAGTTGAGCTATAATCAGTTTTGACTAGCCTATAAAAAGGGCACTAGCCCTTTCAATTTCCAATTGTAGGGGCCTTTTCTGAAGTTTATAAGACAACATTTTCTATAAAAAAAAAAATCTTAAAGTCCCCCAGGGCATAGCTTACAACCTTAGCCCTGAGGGGTTTTGAGGGTTTGTCATCCTCAAAATCGTAATTTTCAGAAATGTCAACTAAATTAAACAAAATAGCTATCTCAAAATTTTAATCGAATGTGTTAGAGGAAATGGTGGGCGTGAGAGGGGGGTAAGTTGCTCTCTATTCACTTTCGACTATTAAAAAGGGCACCAGCCCTTACAATTTCTAATCAAATGAGCCCTTTTTGAAGTTTTTACGACGACACTTTCTATAAAAACCTTATACGTCCCCAGGGTTTAACTTAAAACCCTTGCCCTGAGGGCTCCGAGGGGGTTTTCATCCTAAAAGATCTAATTTCCTGGACTTTTAACTACGTTGAACAAAATGATTATCTCAAAACTTTGATTGGAAGTGTGTGGGGAAATGGTGCACGTGAGAGGGGGGCTAGTTGCCCTCCATTACTTTCAACTATTAAAAAGGGCAGTAGCCCTATCAATTTTCAATCAAATGAGCCCATTTTGAAGTTCTACGACAGCGCTGTCTATAAAAACCTCGTATGTCCCAAGGGCATAACTTACAATCCTTGCTCTAAGGCCTCGGGGGGTTTGTTATCGTCAAAGACGTAACTTCCAAAACTTTCAACTACGTTGAAAAAAATGTTTATCAAAAATTTTTGATTGTATTTGTTTTGGAAAATGGTGGGCGTGAGCGCGGGGTTAGTTGTCCTCCAATTACTTTCGATTATTAAAAAGGCCACTAGCCATTTCAATTTTTAATGGAATTAGCCCTTTTTGAAGTTTTTACGACAACGCTTTCTAAAAAAACCTTATATGCCCCCTGGACCTAATTTATAACCCTTGCCCTGAGGCCTCGGATGCTGAACAAAATGGCTATCTCAAAATTTTGATTGGATGTGTTTGGGGAAATAATGGGCGTGGAAGAGGTGTAAGTTGCCTTTCAATCACTTTCAACCATTAAAAATGGCACTAGCCACTTCAATTTCCAATGGATTGAGCCCCTTTCAAAGTTTCTTAGACAACTCCTTCGATACAAAGTGCCCTTGTCTAAAACCAAAAAAATAAAATAAAAAAGTAACAATATTACATTGTGCCAGCATCGTTCTTTACTTAGGCAGTGCGATTGTGCTGTATATGATTAAATTATAAATATTTCTTTTTTACTTATTATGAAACTGAAAATAAACATAAAAATAACAGTGGAATAAAATCTTGAACTGATGAGTTTTAAACACTAATATCATAATATGTCATGTATTCAGGTTAATTTCAGTAATTCTTTCCAATACTGTTCAAGACAAATATAGTTTTCGGTAAAGCGCAAATGACATAGCAGGCTTTAAATTTTTACAGTTAGGGAGGTGACAGTAGCCAGGCTGTTGTTTGTAGTGATCATTTTTCGTTTTAAGCTTGATTTGCATATTCAATTAAAGTTTTACTCATTTAAGATTTATTTTAGTTCCTTTTATTTTATTCATCTATTTTAGTTCGTTTATTCTATTCATTTATTTTAGTTAATATAATTATATATTAAATATTCAATTTAATTTTAATATTTGTTTCCAGGACTGATCAAGGCCCATATAGTTTTTACTACAGACCAGAGTTTGGCTGCTTTCCTGTTCCCTAGCTTTAAAAGTATGAAGACTTGTCTATCATTGGCGTTTTACTGAAATGTAATTATAAATATCTTGTTTTGTACTTATTATGACACAGAAAATAAAAATAACAGTGAAGTAAAACCTTGAACTGATGAATTTTCAACTCTAATATTATTATATATCAAGTATTCAGGTGGATTTCAGTAGTTCTTTCCAACACTGTTCAAGACAAATATTGTTTACGGTAAAGCGCAAATGACACAGCAGGCTTTAAATTTTACAGATAGGAAAGGGGGCGGTAGCCAGACTCTTGTTTGTAGTGAGGATTATTCGTTTTAAGCTTGATTTGCATATTCTATTAAAGTTTTACTCATTTAAGATTTATTTATTCATTTATTTTAGTTCCTGTTGTATGTTTGTTTCCTGTGATGTTTATTTAATTTCTGCTCTTTATGTGTTTTATCTATTCTTTAAAGTAATTTCTGGTCGTTTTGAGTTCGGATTATTCTACGAATTTGTTTTTGCTGATTTCAAGTTTAATATAGCCTTTACTTTTCTTTGAGAAACTTGTCTATCCGGGAAGTTTTTTTTTTTTTTTAATTAATTTCAGTTCGTTTTTGGTTGCCCAAATTTCAAGTTTTTCAACATTCAACATTATTTTACGAATTTGCTTATGCTGATTTCAAGTTTAATATGGCTACTTTTCTTTGAAAAACTTGTCTATCCGTGAAGTTTTTTTTTTATTAATTTCAGTTCATTTTTGATTGCCCAAATTTCAAGTTTTTCAACATTCACCATTTCATAAACAAATTTTTTTATCAACCACAAAATTTTATCAAATTAACAGAATTAGTATCAAAATAACAATATCAAAGTAACAAAGTATCAGAGTAACCCTTGCCCTAGGGGCTGGGAGATTTTAACCCATGAAGCATAGTTTCTTGGCCTTTGAACTATTTTGAACAAAATGGTTATGTAAAAATTTTTACCATATACATTTGAGAAAAAGAGATTTGAAGTGGGATGGATGCCCATTGATCACTTTTCACTCTTAAACAAAAGAAACTAGAACTTTCAATTTCCAATAGATTGACTCCCTCCAAAGTTAATACGACCAGCCCTTGCACAAAAACCTTATAAGTTGGCGATGGGGAACTCGCATAAGTTACATAATTACATTTGCCCAATGGGCTGTGGCGGATTTATCAACCCCTTAGTTATAAGTTAAAAAAGGGGGTTAGGGAGAGGAGGCTGGTTACCCTCCGACCATTTTTGGCTCTTAAAACTTTCACTTTCACTAGAACTTTAGATTTTCGATCGAATAAGCTATCTTCGAAGTTTTTAAGACAACATCACCCATCAAAACTTTATATGTTAACAATCACCAACTAGCATAACTTAAAGCTCTTACCCCGAAGTAGGGGGGGGGGAATCAACTCCGAAATCATAGTTTTTTTATATTTAGACTATTTTTAATAAAATGTTTATTTCAAAATTTTGATCGGAAGCCCTTTGGGGAAAGTTCTTAAGGGAGGAGGTCTGATTCCAATCACTTTTGACTCTGAAAAAAAAACTAGAGCTTTCAATTACCAAGCAAATGAGCCCCCTCCAAAGTTTATACAACCACCACGTCCGCGAATATCTTACATGTTAATAAAAGGCAAATATCGTGACTCACATCCCTTGACCCAAAGCTGTGGGGGGTATTTCAACATTGGAGGCGTAATTATTTGGTCTTTGGACTATTTTGAACAAAATAACTATCTTAAAATTTGAATTTTATTCATTTCGGGAAAAAAGGGCGTGAGGTGGGCTAGTTGCTCTCCAGTCACTTTTGACTCGTGAGAAGGGCACTAAAACCTCTTATTTCCATTAATGAGATCCAGAATCAAACATGCCTTTTTTTATTAGTAAAAAAGACATCATAATGTCATCAATGGAAAACTTGCATAAGCGACAGTCCTTGCCCGGGAGGCTGTTGGGTATGTGTCAACCCCTGAGCTATAGTTGTTTGACTTTTGGAGTTTTTGTAACAAAACGGACATCTTAAAATTTTGATCAGATGCATTAAAGGAAACAAGACTGTGAGACATGGGAGGAGCTGGTTAACCTTCGATTACTTTTGACTCTAAAAAAGGGAACTAAAACTTCTAATGTCCAATCAAATGAGCTTCCTACAAAGTTTATACAAAAACCCCTTCCGCGAATATCTTACATGTTAATAAAAGGCAACTATCATGACTCACATCCCTTGACCCCAAGCTTTGGGGGGTCTTTCAACCTTGGAGACGTAGTTATTTGGTCTTTGAACTATCTTGAACACAATAACTATCTTAAAATTTGAATTGTATTCATTTTGGGAAAAAAGGGCGTGAGGTGGGCTAGTTGCTCTCCAATCACTTTTGACTCGTGAGAAGGGCGCTAAAACCTCTTATTTTCATTTTTGAGATCCAGAATTAAACATGCATTCTTTTATTAGTAAAAAAACCTCATATGTCATCAATGGAAAACTTGCATAAGCGAAAGTCCTTGCCTGGGAGGCTGTTGGGTATTTGTCAACCCCCGAGCTATAGTTATTTGACTTTTGGAATTTTTTTTAACATAACGGAGATCACAAAATTTTGATCAGATCCATTAAAGGAAAGAAGATTGTGAGACATGGGAGGGGCTGGTTAACCACTGATTACTTTTGACTCTAAAAATGGGGACTAAAACTTTGAATGTCCAGTCAAATGAGCCTCCTACAAAGTTTATACAACAACCCTGCCATAAAGCCTTATATTTTAAAAATAGGCAGATAGTATACCTTATAGCCCTTGCCCCAGGGGCTGGGGATAGTCAACACTGAAGGTATAGCTAATTTAAATTTGGACAATTTTGAACAAAATGGCTACCTCAGTAGAAAAGAGGGTACCAGCGCGACGGGGCACAACTTCTGCCATCTATAATCGAGTCTAACGGGACAATATCACGTGTCTTTTCAAGCTCAATCAGGGGATGTTTATAAGTGTATTGACTCCGGGACGAAGTTTGCACATGCGCACTGAATACTAACGGGGCAGTGTATTGATGCGACAACGGGAACAGGATCACGTATCTCTTTCTAGGTCAATCAGGGGGATGTTTCTAAATGTATTGATTCGCTAAGGGACAGAATCATGTGTCTCTTTCTAAGTCAATCAGAGATTTACGTAAGGTCTCCCTTACATTACGATTCGCCCTTGAGATTTGTTTATAATGGACACGCGTTGAGGTTAAACTACCATACAGTCTCAAGCCATCATGAAAATAACATTAAATATTGATGAGTTGGAAGTTCTAGCAACAAAGATTTATAATGTGAGTTCTGTTTAGTAAATTTTCTTAGATTTTTCCAAATAAAATCATTTTTGTAGTTGCCCTCCAGTGTATTCAAATTCAGGGTGTACCCCCAACCCCCCCAATACAAAAAAATATCCACAATATGATGTTTATAGTCGTTAGTAAGCATAAAATAAGCTCTTTTTTACCATGTAAACCCCCCCTGTTAACGATTTTAATTCTTTCATTTCAAATAATTCTCTTTTTCGATAAATTCATGCAATTTTCATGCTATCTGTATTCTAGCAAAAAGTGACAACTTACTTCCGTCAACTCTTAATATACTGATCCCCTTATGACGCTAAGCCGCTAAGATTTAAATATGAATAATTATTGACACCCCTCAAGTGCGCATCCTGTGGAACTCAATCACAATCATTGGATTAACCAAGTAAAATGGTTTCACGAAAAATATACTTTTTTTCCAGTCAAATTAGCAATATATCTTTCTACAGTAAATATTATGAATTGCTAGGGGGAGAGGTGCTGCTTATTATCGATATTTTTATATGGACATTTGTCTTTCAGTTTGAGTACTCGGTGTTTATATGGGGGAGGGGAGGAGGGGCTGTGCCTGAGCTATGGGTTTCGCTTCGTTGTAACAGCTTCGTTGTAAGGTGAAAGAAACTGTTTCTTCGTTTGAACTGCAAAGGGATGGATTCAATGTGCAGACATGTACCCCCTTTCATATATATAACACTGAAGTTTAGTGTTTGGTTAGCTTTTAATTATATTAGATTTTGTCTGCTATATTTATGGCTGGCTATTTTGAGATCTAGATTTTAAATCATTGTCCTGGATTTGATGCACCTTTTGGCCCTAAAGAATAATGTTAGTTTTTTTAACTTTAAACACATCTTAGCTGTTTCTGCTTTAAATTATACGTTGTTTTATTTCCTAAATGGTAAAAATAGAAACATTGATTTCTATCCTAAGGCTATAGACTACTGATTGTCAGGGTTTATTTCTCTCAAGTTGTGTAATAAAAACGTTTGATTTCTAAGCCTAGCTTCTTCCTTGCAAATTTTTACTTTTTGCTTTGCTGAAAAGGGGGGAGGGGCTTCTTTGGGACAATGGCAGATGCTTTCTAGACAAAATTATGCCTTACAATAAATTCTGTTTTTCTTCTGTAGAAGGGGGTACTAATTTTCTTCTCGAACAGGGAGTCGTTTTTTTATACAAAATTTTTTCTTCTTTTTAAGGACAATTATGAGAAATGCCCGCCTCCTCCTGAAAAGAGAGTTCAGGGTAATGAAGCTACTCCCATACAACAGCTGGAGATGGCTGGCACATCAAGAGCCACCCACATCCCTTCAAGACCAGCGCTGCCTACCCAAGTCCCTTCCAATTAGACACCAATGCAGCCTGGCAGAAAATTAAAGAGGGAGTGGATGGCTGCTCACAGGATGGTGAACCCCACTGCTTCAACCCTCCAAGCCTGTGACATTGCTGCCACATCTGCATATCCCACTGACACTGAGGGCCTGGCTGCGCAAGAGCGTGACATCACCGACCCATCCATCCCACATCATGCTTTTCCAGGACCATCCGGCACTCAAGTGCAACCGGAATTTGGAGATGTAAGTTTAAATTTTATTTCTCGCAATTTTTCAACCTGATAAAATATAACGTTCTCCTTTTGAATCATAACAAGTGCATGCATTCAACCTGCCGAATTAGGTTAGCGAAGCCAAAAAAGGCACTATATCCCAGTCATAATAAGTAGCAAAATCCTTTCTGATATAAACTGTTTTTTAACAAATGCTTCACCTTTCCTCTACAAATATTATAAAAACAACTTTCTATTGGAATTAGTTGTGTATCATGAAATGGATAGGATATCAATTTCACTCCAAGTCAAGACACCGGTTTTTTTTTCAGAGCAGATAAAGAGTATTAATATGAAATTTTTTGAGGGGTGTGTTTGAACAAAATCAAAACATACTATGTCATGTTATAGATTGTAAATATCTTATATTAAGTTGGACCTTTCAGAATATATAGAGTAGTTAGAGTAGTGAATTAACTAAATGCTACTACTAAGCGTGTTTTTAATCACATTTAAATAATAATCCAATTTCAATAAATAGGGTGATTTAGACACTTTTGAAAATAAGCTATTTTATTTTATAGATTGCGTTGGTTCAATATTCGTTGTCCCCCCCTCATCAGTTGAAAAAGAAGAAGAAGAACTCATTGATGCATCTATGGAGTTTTATGCCATTCAGAAAGCATCAGCTATCAATGAGTGGCATGATATCGGTAACTCCATTGAAATACCTTTTAATGTTGATAATTTTCTAACTAATTATTTCAATGTAGAACCTAGTACAGTTGAGCAAGGGGACTTAACATTGCTAAGTCCAAATACCATGCTAATTTTAGAGGATTTTGTCAGTGAATTAACTGTGATTCCTCCCCCACTGATTACATGAACATAGTTGAAGTTCAATCGAATGAAATGACTACGATAAATTCTCACAGCCCTATTTTTGAACCGAGTGGGGCGGGAGGGAGGGGGATAAGATACAAGAAGGGGAGGGTAACAATGCACAATGTACAACACTTCCAGAATTCTATCAATCAAATTCGATATTAAATACAATAGTCGTCTACACTGCAACTTTTGAGGATCCCTTTAATTCGCTTTTGGGGGGGAATTTTTATTTGACCCTATAGATGTTATTCTTTTATTTGTATATAAAATTCTTACCCTGTTAGAAACCCAGAGGCGGGGGGGGGGGGGGGTTCGGGACTCTGTTAGGGTTTCAATATTTTTAAAGATATTTTATTTAAATGAGGGTAAAAGTGAGTTATATTACCATTATGTACATACCGAGATGCTAATGGTCTATCCACATTTAGAAAATTATGAAACTGTTTTTATGCAATGGGTAGACCACATTATTACGCATTTCGAAAATTATAATGAGAACGGGAGTGGGTCAGTAGTTTTATTTATTGGAATTTTAAGTGTTAATAATTGTAAATTAAAAAAAGATTTTATTTTAAGAGGGGGTGGGGAGAGGGATACAGTTTTAAAATATAATCCCGATTTAGAGGGTTGTCAAGGCGTTCTACGAATCTGTTTTGAAACAGGTCAAAAATGTTTCATGTACGCTTTCCTCATATCAGCATTCGAGCCTCTAGCACTTGACGCTATAAAGAAAAATTTAGTTTACTGGGCTGTACATGGGAAGGAGGGCTCTGATTTTCCCCCTGTAGATTTCACTTGTTTAGAGGGAAAATTCCCAGTAACACTAAGATCTATTGATATTTTTGAAAGGTCCAATGCCCGTTTAAATATCGGCGTTACTGTGATCCAGTATGAAAATGAATTTGAGGATGGGGCAAGTTCTAAATAAAAGTGGGTGTTGTTCCCAGTAAGGGTTCCGTCAATTGAATTGGTGAAGCACTGGGTTTGGTTTTTGTAACTAACATCTACGGAACGCAATGCAATTGGCTATTTTAATCCAATTAAAGATATCAGTAAACTTCTGGGGGAGGGTAGAACAACGGGGACAAGTCTCTACTGGCAATCTGGCATATCTAGATAACATAGTGATTTAAAACTACACACTCATATGAAGCATTGTAGACGGCATGGCTACCAATTAATGTAAGCAGTTTAGGGTGCCAGGGCCATTTTACGTTGTAAAATTTCCAAAATAACCTCCTTCAAATCAATAAGATCTATTTAGATTGTGAAGCTAGGCTACTGGATGTGAATGATAATCGATTTCCGAATCGAATCAAAGAACATCAAGCTATATTGGTTTCCTATACCCACGCGCAAAGAGACAGCTCTAACACAATGCAATTGTTAGAAACAGTCGAGACTTTGGATGAGAAGGAGTGCATGATCAAGGCATTGACCAAATTAATTATCACTGTGAATAAGGCTATTTTTCTGTTGAAAAAAACACATTATCCAATATTGTTGTTTGCAGAGGATCGTCTAGCGATTAAAAATCATAAAATATGCTGGGTTGGTAAGGGGGAATTTGAAAAGAGGGCTAAGGGGAAAGGGACTAGGAGGAAAAGCGGGAGGACGGGAACATTGCGTGACCATGATCACTTATGGCAGGAAATATCATCAGAGGGTAGTAATTTTCGTGGTTTAGCACATCAATCATGCAATGTGAATGTAAGCCAGCAGTTTTTTATACCAGTTTTCATTCACAATTCAAATCATGATTTAAAATTTATTTTACCAGCTTTGGCACGTATGCACAAGGAGGGAGGGGGAGAAGATAGTCCATGGATGAACAATACATTTACCTACAATATTATCCCCAAATCAGCTGAGAAGTTGGTGCATCTCGAGTTGAAACGGCCGGTGGAGGATAATGGGCATACGTGCTGGAATAAACTTAGGTATTCTGATTCTTTTAGTTTTTTCCCCAAGGCTTTGAGTCAATTGATTCAAGTGCAGAAAAGCGAAAATTTTGGTAGTTTTCCTCTGATTAAACAGCACTTTCCAGACGGTGAAATGTATGACCTACAGACCTGTAAGGGCATATATACATATGACTATTACTGTTCTGGTGCACGCTTAAGCGAGGAGAAACTACCTCAACTTGAAGCTTTCTATAATTCACTCACCAATAGTAAATGCACTGCCGAGGAATATCAATTTCCCGAGAGGGTTTGGGATGAGAGTAATTGTAAAAATGGGTGGGATTACTGTAGACTGTACTTGGCCAGTGACGTTTTAACTCTTTTAGATATTGTCTGTAAGAACACAGACCAAACTTATTCAGAGTTTGGATTAGATTTATGTTATTATTTTTGGACACCAAATTTAGTGATGGACTTGATTTTAAAAATTAGTAGGGAGGAAATAGGGTTGATCACTGATGTAGATCAACACCTTTTTGTAGAAAGATCAATGAGAGGGGGGTGTGTTTCATGGGGATTGCATTTTAACAACAGATCTAAGTGGACAAGACACTGGTGTAAAGTCTAATACAGTTTTCCTTAACATGAACTCATTATACCCCTCGGCAATGTCTCGCTACACTTTGCCGTGTGGAAACTATAAATGGCTTGAGAATCCTTGTGAGATTCCCGACATTCACACCGTCGAGGACAATCGGCCACAAGGATAGTTCTTTGAAATTGACGGGCAGATACCATTGGATCTTCACGATTCTGTCAAGGATTTTGTATTCCCTTGTGTCAATCGACCAGTGACTAAGGACTCACTGAGCCCATACAATCTATCTTTGGTTGATTATATGGGCATGCACTGGACCCCCTCCAAGCAGAAACCGATTGCAGACTTAGACCCTAAACAGAATATCATTGTTCACCATGTGCTTTTGCGATGGATGGTGAACAATGGTTTAAAGATCATAAAAATACATGGGGTCCTGCAATTCAGTCAGAAACCCTATTTGAAGACGTTTATCGACACCTTTGTCGATAAACGCGCTCAGGAAAAAAGTAAAGTAGTAAAGGAAATGTAGAAGCTCATTTTAAATTCTGCGTTTGGCAAAATGTGTGAAAACGTACGAAACAGATCCCGTTGTGGCGTCATAACCCGCCCCCAAGAATGTGCACGAATTATAGCCGACCCTAATTTTACATCGTTCACGAGCATAGAGCCGAACATGGTTCTTCTACACAGGAAAAAAAGAAATGTTGTGCTGAACAAGAATATAGCAGGATGTAGTTCAGTACTGGAAATTTCCAAAAAGCTCATGTTGTCGTTTTTATATATATTATAAAAGGTAACCAGGCCCACGGAGGGGGAGGTTCAACGTTATTATTGGGATAAATAATATATGCTGTTAAAAGTTAAAAATGGGAAATTATTACAATATTTATAAAAAGGGGTGCACATCAGCTTATGGATGGATTTCACTAACTGGAATGCATCCCTTTACTCCGAGTTGGTGAAACGTCGAGCTCCCAATCAGCTACTAATGTTAAAATCAGAGACGGGGAGCGATTTAATATCCAATGGGGTGTTCCCTGGTCCTTCATCTTAAATTCCCCCAGGGCATAGCTTACAACCTTAGCCCTGAGGGGTTTTGAGGGTATGTCATCCTCAAAATCATAATTTCCAGAAATATTAACTAAATTAAACAAAATAGTTATCTCAAAATTTTAATCGAAAGTTTTTGAGGAAATGGTGGGCTTGAGGGGAGGGGCGGGTTAGTTGCTCTCCATTCACTTTCGACTATTAAAAAGGGCACCAGTCCTTTCAATTTCTAATCAAATGAGCCCTTTTTGAAGTTTTTACGACGACACTTTCTATAAAAACCTTTTATGTCCCCAGAGTATAACTTAAAACCCTTGCCCTGGGGGCTCTGAGGGGGGTTGTCATCCTAAAAGACCTAATTGCATGAACTTTTAACTACGTTGAACTAAATGAATATCTCAAAATTTTGATTGAAAGCATTTGGAGAAAAGTTTGGCGTGAGAAGAGGGTTAGTTGCCCTCCAATTTCTTTCAACTATTAAAAAGGGCACTAGCCCTTAAATTTTTCATCTAATGAGCCCATTTTGAAGTTTCAGAACAAAGGTTTCTATAAAAACCTCATATGCCCCAAGGGTGTAACTTACGATCCTTGTCAAGAGGGCTATGGGGGAGGATTGTCATCCTCAAAGACATAATTTTCAGATCTTTCAACTATGTTGAATAAAATGGCCATATCAAAATGTTGACCGTAAATGGTTGGGGAAATGATTTCCGTTGAGGGAGGGGAGAGGAAATTCTCCCTCTGACTACTTTCGACTATTAAAAAGGGTAATAGCCCTCTCAATTTCAAATCGAAAGAGCTGTTTTTGAATTTTTTTCAACCACTCTTTCTATATGACATTATATGCCCCCAGGGCATAACTTACAACCCTTGCCCTGAGGGGTATGGAGGGTGGTTGATCATCCTCAAAGGTATAATATCCAGAACTTTCAACTACGTTTAAAAAAGGCTATCTCAAAATTTTGATTGGATGTGTTTGGGGAAATGGTGGGCGTGAGAGGGAGGTTAGTTGCCCTATAATCAGTTTCGACTAGCCTATAAAAAGGGCACTAGCCCTTTCAATTTCCAATTGTAGGAGCCTTTTTTGAAGTTTCTACGACAACATTTTCTATAAAAAATCTTAAATTCCCCCAGGGCATAGCTTACAACCTTAGCCCTGAGGGGTTTTGAGGGTTTGTCATCCTCAAAATCGTAATTTTCAGAAATTTCAACTAAATTAAACAAAATAGCTATCTCAAAATTTTAATCGAATGTGTTAGAGGAAATGGTGGGCGTGAGAGAGGGGTAAGTTGCTCTCTATTCACTTTCGACTATTAAAAAGGGCACCAGCCCTTACAATTTCTAATCAAATGAGCCCTTTTTGAAGTTTTTACGACGACACTTTCTATAAAAACCTTATACGTCCCCAGGGTTTAACTTAAAACCCTTGCCCTGAGGGCTCCGAGGGGGTTTTCATCCTAAAAGATCTAATTTCCTGGACTTTTAACTACGTTGAACAAAATGATTATCTCAAAACTTTGATTGGAAGTGTGTGGGGAAATGGTGCACGTGAGAGGGGGGCTAGTTGCCCTCCATTACTTTCAACTATTAAAAAGGGCAGTAGCCCTATCAATTTTCAATCAAATGAGCCCATTTTGAAGTTCTACGACAGCGCTGTCTATAAAAACCTCGTATGTCCCAAGGGCATAACTTACAATCCTTGCTCTAAGGCCTCGGGGGGTTTGTTATCGTCAAAGACGTAACTTCCAAAACTTTCAACTACGTTGAAAAAAATGTTTATCAAAAATTTTTGATTGTATTTGTTTTGGAAAATGGTGGGCGTGAGCGCGGGGTTAGTTGTCCTCCAATTACTTTCGATTATTAAAAAGGCCACTAGCCATTTCAATTTTTAATGGAATTAGCCCTTTTTGAAGTTTTTACGACAACGCTTTCTAAAAAAAACCTTATATGCCCCCTGGACATAATTTATAACCCTTGCCCTGAGGCCTCGGATGCTGAACAAAATGGCTATCTCAAAATTTTGATTGGATGTGTTTGGGGAAATAATGGGCGTGGAAGAGGTGTAAGTTGCCTTTCAATCACTTTCAACCATTAAAAATGGCACTAGCCACTTCAATTTCCAATGGATTGAGCCCCTTTCAAAGTTTCTTAGACAACTCCTTCGATACAAAGTGCCCTTGTCTAAAACCAAAAAATAAAATAAAAAAGTATCAATATTACATTGTGCCAGCATCGTTCTTTACTTAGGCAGTGCGATTGTGCTGTATATGATTAAATTATAAATATTTCTTTTGTACTTATTATGAAACTGAAAATAAACATAAAAATAACAGTGGAATAAAATCTTGAACTGATGAGTTTTAAACACTAATATCATAATATGTCATGTATTCAGGTTAATTTCAGTAATTCTTTCCAATACTGTTCAAGACAAATATAGTTTTCGGTAAAGCGCAAATGACATAGCAGGGTTTAAATTTTTACAGTTAGGGAGGTGACAGTAGCCAGGCTGTTGTTTGTAGTGATCATTTTTCGTTTTAAGCTTGATTTGCATATTCAATTAAAGTTTTACTCATTTAAGATTTATTTTAGTTCCTTTTATTTTATTCATCTATTTTAGTTCGTTTATTCTATTCATTTATTTTAGTTAATATAATTATATATTAAATATTCAATTTAATTTTAATATTTGTTTCCAGGACTGATCAAGGCCCATATAGTTTTTACTACAGACCAGAGTTTGGCTGCTTTCCTGTTCCCTTTAAAAGTATGAAGACTTGTCTATCATTGGCGTTTTACTGAAATGTAATTATAAATATCTTGTTTTGTACTTATTATGACACAGAAAATAAAAATAACAGTGAAGTAAAACCTTGAACTGATGAATTTTCAACTCTAATATTATTATATATCAAGTATTCAGGTTGATTTCAGTAGTTCTTTCCAACACTGTTCAAGACAAATATTGTTTACGGTAAAGCGCAAATGACACAGCAGGCTTTAAATTTTACAGATAGGAAAGGGGGCGGTAGCCAGACTCTTGTTTGTAGTGAGGATTATTCGTTTTAAGCTTGATTTGCATATTCTATTAAAGTTTTACTCATTTAAGATTTATTTATTCATTTATTTTAGTTCCTGTTGTATGTTTGTTTCCTGTGATGTTTATTTAATTTCTGCTCTTTATGGGTTTTATCTATTCTTTAAAGTAATTTCTGGTCGTTTTGAGTTAGGATTATTCTACGAATTTGTTTTTGCTTATTTCAAGTTTAATATTGCCTTTACTTTTCTTTGAGAAACTTGTCTATCCGGGAAGTTTTTTTTTTTTTTAATTAATTTCAGTTCTTTTTTGGTTGCCCAAAATTCAAGTTTTTCAACAATCAACATTATTTTACGAAATTGGTTATGATGATTTCAAGTTTATTATGGCCTTTACTTTTATTTGAAAAACTTTTCTATCAGGGAAGTTTTTTTTTTAAATTAATTTCATTTCATTTTTGATTGCCCAAATTTCAATTTTTTCAACATTCACCATTTCATAATCAAAATTTTTTATAAACCTCAAAGTTTTATCAAATTACCAGAATTAGTATCAAAATAACAATATCAAAGTAACAAAGTATCAGAGTAACCCTTGCCCTAGGGGCTGGGAGATTTTAACCCATGAAGCATAGTTTCTTGGCCTTTGAACTATTTTGAACAAAATGGTTAGGTAAAAATTTTTACCATATACATTTGAGAAAAAGAGATTTGAAGTGGGATGGATGCCCATTGATCACTTTTCACTCTTAAACAAAAGAAACTAGAACTTTCAATTTCCAATAGATTGACTCCCTCCAAAGTTAATACGACCAGCCCTTGCACAAAAACCTTATAAGTTGGCGATGGGGAACTCGCATAAGTTACATAATTACATTTGCCCAATGGGCTGTGGCGGATTTATCAACCCCTTAGTTATAAGTTAAAAAAGGGGGTTAGGGAGAGGAGGCTGGTTACCCTCCGACCATTTTTGGCTCTTAAAACTTTCACTTTGACTAGAACTTTAGATTTTCGATCGAATAAGCTATCTTCGAAGTTTTTAAGACAACATCACCCATCAAAACTTTATATGTTAACAATCACCAACTAGCATAACTTAAAGCTCTTACCCCGAAGTAGGGGGGGATCAACTCCGAAATCATAGTTTTTTGATATTTAGACTATTTTTAATAAAATGTTTATTTCAAAATTTTGATCGGAAGCCCTTTGGGGAAAGTTCTTAAGGGAGGAGGTCTGATTCCAATCACTTTTGACTCTTAAAAAAGAACTAGAACTTTCAATTTCCAATCAAATGAGCCCCCTCCAAAGTTTATACAACCACCACTTCCGCGAATATCTTACAGGTTAATAAAAGGCAAATATCGTGACTCACATCCCTTGACCCCAAGCTGTGGGGGGTATTTCAACATTGGAGGCGTAATTATTTGGTCTTTGGACTATTTTGAACAAAATAACTATCTTAAAATTTGAATTTTATTCATTTCGGGAAAAAAGGGCGTGAGGTGGGCTAGTTGCTCTCCAGTCACTTTTGACTCGTGAGAAGGGCACTAAAACCTCTTATTTCCATTAATGAGATCCAGAATCAAACATGCCTTTTTTTATTAGTAAAAAAGACATCATAATGTCATCAATGTAAAACTTGCATAAGCGACAGTCCTTGCCCGGGAGGCTGTTGGGTATGTGTCAACCCCTGAGCTATAGTTGTTTGACTTTTGGAGTTTTTGTAACAAAACGGACATCTTAAAATTTTGATCAGATGCATTAAAGGAAACAAGACTGTGAGACATGGGAGGAGCTGGTTAACCTTCGATTACTTTTGACTCTAAAAAAGGGAACTAAAACTTCTAATGTCCAATCAAATGAGCTTCCTACAAAGTTTATACAAAAACCCCTTCCGCGAATATCTTACATGTTAATAAAAGGCAACTATCATGACTCACATCCCTTGACCCCAAGCTTTGGGGGGTCTTTCAACCTTGGAGACGTAGTTATTTGGTCTTTGAACTATCTTGAACACAATAACTATCTTAAAATTTGAATTGTATTCATTTTGGGAAAAAAGGGCGTGAGGTGGGCTAGTTGCTCTCCAATCACTTTTGACTCGTGAGAAGGGCGCTAAAACCTCTTATTTTCGTTTTTGAGATCCAGAATTAAACATGCATTCTTTTATTAGTAAAAAAACCTCATATGTCATCAATGGAAAACTTGCATAAGCGAAAGTCCTTGCCTGGGAGGCTGTTGGGTATTTGTCAACCCCTGAGCTATAGTTATTTGACTTTTGGAATTTTTTTTAACATAACGGAGATCACAAAATTTTGATCAGATCCATTAAAGGAAAGAAGATTGTGAGACATGGGAGGGGCTGGTTAACCACTGATTACTTTTGACTCTAAAAATGGGGACTAAAACTTTGAATGTCCAGTCAAATGAGCCTCCTACAAAGTTTATACAACAACCCTGCCATAAAGCCTTATATTTTAAAAATAGGCAGATAGTATACCTTATAGCCCTTGCCCCAGGGGCTGGGGATAGTCAACACTGAAGGTATAGCTAATTTAAATTTGGACAATTTTGAACAAAATGGCTACCTCAGTAGAAAAGAGGGTACCAGCGCGACGGGGCACAACTTCTGCCATCTATAATCGAGTCTAACGGGACAATATCACGTGTCTTTTCAAGCTCAATCAGGGGATGTTTATAAGTGTATTGACTCCGGGACGAAGTTTGCACATGCGCACTGAATACTAACGGGGCAGTGTATTGATGCGACAACGGGAACAGGATCACGTATCTCTTTCTAGGTCAATCAGGGGGATGTTTCTAAATGTATTGATTCGCTAAGGGACAGAATCATGTGTCTCTTTCTAAGTCAATAAGAGAGTTACGTAAGGTTTCCCTTACATCACAATTCGCCCTTGATATTTTGTTTATAATGGACATACGTTGAGGATAAATTATCATACAGTCTCAAGCCATCATGGAAATAACATTAAATATTGATGAGTTGGAAGTTTTAGCAACAAAGATTTATAATGTGAGTTCTGTTTAGTAAATTTTCTTAGATTTTTCCAAATAAAATCATTTTTGTAGTCCCCCTCCAGTCTCTTCAGATTCAGGGTGTACCCCCACCCCCCAATACAAAAAAATATCCACAATATGATGTTTATAGTCGTTAGTAAGCATTAAATACGCTCTTTTTTACCATGTAAACCCCCCCCCTGTTAACGATTTTAATTCTTTCATTGGAAATAATTCTCTTTTTCGATAAATTCATGTAATTTTCATGCTTTCTGTATTCTAGCAAAAGTGACAACTTACTTCCGTCAACTCTTAATTTACTGAACCTCTTATAACGCTAAGCCGCTAAGATTTAAATATGAATAATTATTGACACCCCTCAAGTGCGCATCCTGTGTAACTCAATCACAATCATTGGATTAACCAAGTAAAATGGTTTCACGAAAAATATACTTTTTTTCCAGTCAAATTAGCAATATACCTTTCTACAGTAAATATTATGAATTGCTAGGGGGAGAGGTGCTTCTTATGATAAATATTTTTATATGGAAATTTGTCTTTCATTTTGAGTACTCGGTGTTTATATGGGGGAGGGGCGGAGGGGGCTGTGCCTGAGCTATGGGTTTCGCTTCGTTGTAACAGCTTCGTTGTAAGGTGAAAGAAACTGTTTCTTCGTTTGAACTGCAAAGGGATGGATTCATTGTGCAGACATGTACCCCCTTTCATATATATAACACTGAAGTTTAGTGTTTGGTTAGCTTTTAATTATATTAGATTTTGTCTGCTATATTTATGGCTGGCTATTTTGAGATCTATATTTTAAATCATTGTCCTGGATTTGATGCACCTTTTGGCCCTAAAGAATAATGTTAGTTTTTTTAACTTTAAACACACCTTAGCTGTTTTTGCTTTAAATTACATGTTGTTTTATTTTCTAAATGGTAAAAATAGAAACATTGATTTCTATCCTAAGGCTACAGACTACTGATTGTCACGGTTTATTTCTCTCAAGTTGTGTATTAAAAACGTTTGATTTCTAAGCCTAGCTTCTTCCTTGCAAATTTTTACTTTTTGCTTTGCTGAAAAGGGGGGAGGGGCTTCTTTGGGACAATGGCAGATGCTTTCTAAACAAAATTATGCCTTACAATAAATTCTGTTTTTCTTCTGTAGAAGGGGGTACTAATTTTCTTCTCGAACAGGGAGTCGTTATTTTATAATAAAATTGTTCTTCTTGTTTATGGCCATTATTAGAAATTCCCGCATCCTCCTGAAAAGAGGGCTAAGCGTAAAGACGCTACTCCCATACAACAGCTGGAGATGGCTGGCACATCAAGAGCCACCCACATCCCTTCAAGACCAGCGCTGCCTACCCAAGTCCCTTCCAATTAGACACCAATGCAGCCTGGCAGACAATTAAAGAGGGAGTGGATGGCTGCTCACAGGATGGTGAACCCCACTGCTTCAACCCTCCAAGCCTGTGATATTGCTGCCGCATCTGCATATCCCACTGACACTGAGGGCCTGGCTGCGCAAGAGCGTGACATCACCGACCCATCCATCCCACATCATGCTTTTCCAGGACCATCCGGCACTCAAGTGCAACCGGAATTTGGAGATGTAAGTTTAAATTTTATTTCTCGCTATTTTTCAACCTGATAAAATATAACGTTCTCCTTTTGAATCATAACAAGTGCATGCATTCAACCTGCCGAATTAGGTTAGCGAAGCCAAAAAAGGCACTATATCCCAGTCATAATAAGTAGCAAAATCCTTTCTGATATAAACTGTTTTTTAACAAATGCTTCACCTTTCCTCTACAAATATTATAAAAACAACTTTCTATTGGAATTAGTTGTGTATCATGAAAGGGATAGGCTATCCATTTCACTATAAGTCAAGACACCGGTTTTTTTTCAGAGCAGATAAAGAGTATTAATATGAAATTTTTTGAGGGGTGTGTTTGAACAAAATCAAAACCTACTATGTCATGTTATAGATTGTAAATATTATATATTAAGTTGGACCTTTCAGAATATATAGAGTAGTTAGAGTAGTGAATTAACCAAATGCTACTACTAAGCGTGTTTTTAAGCACATGTAAATAATAATCCAATTTCAATAAATAGGGTGATTTAGACAATTTTTAAAATAAGCTATTTTCTTTTATAGATTGCGTTGGTTCCATATTCGTTGTCCCCCCCCTCATCAGTTGAAAAAGAAGAAGAAGAACTCATTGATGCATCTATGGAGTTTTATGCCATTCAGAAAGCATCAGCTATCAATGAGTGGCATGATATCGGTAACTCCATTGAAATACCTTTTAATGTTGATAATTTTCTAACTAATTATTTCAATGTAGAACCTAGTACAGTTGAGCAAGGGGACTTAACATTGCTAAGTCCAAATACCATGCTAATTTTAGAGGATTTTGTCAGTGAATTAACTGTGATTCCTCCCCCACTGATTACATGAACATAGTTGCAGTTCAATCGAATGAAATGACTTCGATAAATTCTCACAGCCCTATTTTTGAACCGAGTGGGGCTGGAGGGGGGGGATAAGATACAAGACGGGGAGGGTAACAAGGCACAATTTACAACACTTCCAGAATTCTATCAATCAAATTCCATATTAAATACAATAGTCGTCTACACTGCAACTTTTGAGGATCCCTTTCATTCGCTTATGGGGGGAATTTTTTATTTGACCCTATAGATGTACTTCATGTATTTGTAGATAAAATTCGTACACTGTTAGAAAACCAGCTTCAGTTGTGGGTGGGGGGTAGGCACTCTGTTAAGGTTTCAATTGTTTTAAGGATATTTTATTTAAATGAGGGTAAAAGTGAGTTATATTACCATTATGTACATACCGAGATGCTAATGTTCTATCCACATTTCGAAAATTATGAAACTGTTTTTATGCAATGGGTAGACCACATTATTACGCATTTCGAAAATTATAATGAGAACGGGAGTGGGTCATTAGTTTTATTTATTGGAATTTTAAGTGTTAATAATTGTAAATTAAAAAAAGATTTTATTTTAAGAGGGGGTGGGGAGAGGGATACAGTTTTAAAATATAATCCCGATTTAGAGGATTGCCAAGGCGTTCAAAGAATCTGTTTTGAATCAGGTCAAAATGTTTCATGTACGCTTTCCTCATATCAGCATTCGAGCCTCTAGCACTTGACGCTATAAAGAAAAATTTAGAATACTGGGCTGTACATGGGAAGGTGGGCTCTGATTTTCCCCCTGTAGATTTCACTTATTTAGAGGGAAAATTCCCAGTAACAATAAGATCCATTGATATTTTCGAACGGTCCAATGCCCGTTTAAATATCGGCGTTACTGTGATCCAGTATGAAACTGAATTTGAGGATGGGGCAAGTTCTAATTAAAAGTGGGTGTTGTTCCCAGTAAGGGGCCCGTCAATTGAATTGGTGAAGCACTGGGTTTGG